>NW_020451230.1:227041-251729 GCF_003343035.1 Apteryx rowi | reverse complement strand
ATGTGTACAAGTATCTTAAGGGAGGGTGTCAAGAGGATGGGACCAGACTCTTTTCAGTGGTGCCCAGTGACAGGACGCAAGGCAACGGGCACAAACTGAAACACAGACACTTCCATCTGAACATGAGGAAATACTTTTTCACTGTGAGGGTGACAGAGCACTGGAACAGGTTGCCCAGAGAGGCTGTGGAGTCTCCTTCTCTGGAGATATTCAAAACGCGCCTGGATGCGATCCTGTGCAATGTGCTCTGGGTGACCCATCTTGAGCAGGGGGGTTGGACTAGATGATCTCCAGAGGTCCCTTCCACCCTCAGTGATTCTGTGATTCTGTGATTAAGTCCATGGATGGTATAATAAGCCAAAGGCTAAATCTTAGCATTTTTGCACTAAGTAGAATATGTTCTTTTCTGGGTTCAGAAGTGGAGTATTCACTGTTTTTAAAGCAGGAATGCTGGGAACAAGATTTCAGGAGCCAAGACTTCAAGTAAAGAAAATTGTTTAGGGTAGGAGTACTCGGAATACTATCCTTATAATTTACAGTCTGATAGGCATTAATAATAACCCTGCACTTATAGAACAGATTCTCCCTGAGGATGTCAGAACACCTACAGGAAAAGCCCACAGACAAGAGGGTTATTTTTTCTGCTCCCTTGCTGGTCAATCCTCTCTGATTCACCCAAAGTCTTCTCAGCTAACACCACCAGGAATGTACTCAGACTTCTGACCTCTGAGCTTTCAACCTCAGAATCATTCTTCTTTTCTGAAGTTATCGTTCCTCCTTTCTAGAGTTGTCAGTGCTACCTGTGGACCAAAAATTGTTGTGGTTCATAAAAGAAAAAGGAATGCATTTAGTTCTTTTGAACCAGCCTGGAGGGATTTCAACTTAATATTATTCGAACAGGGAAATATTTTCTTACATATTTATGTTTTATGTCTAATGCGTATCTAACAGGTTTCTTGGTGTTTTGCAGCTTACGTGCTGCTTTCTTACTGGATTTAAACTAATTTAATCAAGAAAATAAGAAATTAATTCAGTTTTGTACTTACACGTCTGGTTGCAAGGTTCTAGTCATCTTTTTCTTAGCACATGCTCACAAAAAAACCCGCAACACCTAAACATGGGTCAAAAAACAACCCAAATATCACTTATCTCTTTGAACAAAACTATACGGAGTTCAAGAATGCTGGTTCTCTGAGTGAAAGACTGGCAGTGAGCCAGTTAGGGTTCATATAAAATAAGATATGTGACAGGACCAAAGTTCTGTAAATGTAAGGAAGACTCTTGAATGACTGCACAGACCAATAAGTGCATAAAAAAATGAATCTGTAGTAGATAACCCTTAATAAAAAAGTGTAGTAACCTGGGAGTATGTTGATGTAGTCAGAATTTCCTGGGGTGCTGCCTTGTTTTCTGTTTCATCCCTGTGATAGGGAAGTACATTCTGTATTCATAGGAAAGCTAGTATCCAAAGCTTAAACTTATAATGCAGTAACAAAGGACCACTCAGAATATTGGAAGCAGAGAACTGATTAAATTTCAGCAGCAGACAAACTCAGTCATTCAGAATTTTGTATGCTTAGAAATGTTTTCTGATCTCTCACCTCTCAAATACTTCTAAATTAATTATTTTGAAAAATGACAGAAGTACATGTGTGTGGTTGGAAATGCTTTTTCCTGCCTCATTTTGTGTCCTGTGAGAGATTTGACAGCATGAGTAAGTCCATTGCATCTTCGTGTATAGTTTGTGCACTCCAGTTTATTTTTTTTTTTCCAACGGGCCTAGTGCAAATGTTCCCTTTTTTTATGTGCAGATTTTTCCTTTCTTTTATGGTTGTCCTTCACAGTTAGGAAGTTTTTGCTACTGCAATGTGAATCTTTTATTTGTTTCGTTTGTATGTCTTAGCATCCTTCTTTAGCTCATAGTCAGATTAACTGTTTCTCACACAGTGAGCTGTTGCTCACTGATTCATAGTCTTCTGTAATTTTTGTTTATTGTGAGAATGCTGTTTTCCTGTTAGATCACCTTTTTCACAAGCATGGGTGATGTGTATGATTCTATAATATCAGGTACTGCTTCACACCAGTTCTAGCTTATGTATTCATATCCTGTTCTGTGGTATGTTTTAAAATTTGAAATCAATATTCCTTTAAGGCCTGAATTCCAACTATTAATTTGACGTGTACAAGCATGAGATTTAGATTTGGTCAGTTGTGAAAATGAAGAGCAGTTTTAATTTTGAATCTAAATTCTTGAACCTTATCTTCATAAAAATAACATATGATTCAGTGGTATTTATAGATAATGGACACAAAGCCTGTTAAGATTTTAGAGAGAATTTATACTGGTGATGTAGTTGGGATATTTACCAAAATCATAACTCAGAAAGTTGGGCCTTATGAAAGATGAAAAAAAAAAGATTTTACAATTGAGACAGAAAGGCAGAGGTTGTGTAAGGATGTGTTCGGAATGGTTATGACACAGTGAGGCATTAGAAGTTGCACAGATTGTTTCTATGGATCTTTGAAATCCAGAAGACGGACTCCAAATAAGTGGAAGTTCCTTAAAATTTTAGTGTTAGGAAATTGTCCCTTTTCAGTCACAAAAACCATTTGCAAAGGTGAGAAGAACATTGAAGACCACTATGCCTGTGAAAAGAGAACAACATTAGGGAGTGTGTCTTTAAGTCATGGGACATTTTTGTGGGATTAAGCCAAAAAAGTTAGAAAGGTCCAGTTAGAAAAGAAGTCTTCTCTACCTTTTAATCTTCTTAAAAATAAATCATTGTTTGATTTTTCTCAATCAGAAAAAAATATATTGTATAATAGGAGTGCATCTGGGACTTTTCAGTTCACTTGACTGAGTTTGGCAAAGCTAGCAGAGAGCCAAATTTAGACTTGTGATAGAAAGCTATCTTTAGACTTAACTATGGAGAGACTAGCAACTCTGCAATTTTACATTCACTCCAGATTAGAGTCACATTGAAATGTGTAGCTGTGATCCAGGTCAAAAGCATGACAAGTGTGCTAAATAGGAAAATAATGTCTGCAATAGCAATTTAGAAAAAGAATCTAATCATTTGAGGTTCACATTTCCAAACAGCTTTTCAGAAGATGATGAGAAAAAAGATACATTGATATGTTTGATCTATTTTAGCAAGTTTACTTGCGCTTGAAAGTTTTTTCCAGTTGTGAGTAATTGTACAATATATGGTATTTATGCACATTTTTTATTATTAATCTTTGCCTTTTTCATTTTTTGAGTCTTTTTTCTTTTTAGCAGATACAACTCCATCCTCAAGAATATTTCCCTTTTCTTTTTCAAAAGAGAAGTTTAGCATGAAAACTATTATGAATTATAGCAATCATAATTACCTTATAAGGTTAATTAACACGTAGAGACTTGAAAAGCTGTCACAGATATATGTTGCCATAGACGTGTTAAGTCAGATATCATAAACATAAAAGCATCAACATAAGAAACAAATATGCTCTCTTGTATTTCTTAGAACCAGTATTGCTAAGTTTTATCTACATTGAACAGTCATTTACCTAGTTATGTGCTATTATCACTGTCTACTGTTGTAATAATCATTAGAATTTTAAGAAAAAAGATTCAGAGGATACCTACGTAAAAATGTTGTCATCTGCATTTTCACCTAATTCATACTTCACCATCATATGTACAGCCATGTTTTGATGTGGTTGTCTGTGTGTAGAAAGTTGTACAATCTGTTCAGTGATTGAAATAGCAAATTTGCAAATAATTGCACACTACCTTAAGCTCAAGTCAAATAAGCAAACATGAGTATGAGAGTAATTAAAAACCTTCTGCTTTGGCAGACTGGTAAATGACACTTTTATCTGTAAGGCAGCAGGAGATTTTCTGTGCTGTCTTAGGAGCATGCTTCAGCCCTGGTCAGAAAGGTTGTGGATGGAGAGACAGCAGAACTGGAGGACTTACTGACACCTTTCTGTTGTGTGCACGGCAATAATGTTTTGACTGATATGGAGGCCAGACATCAGCCAGACACTTGCCAAACAGAAGGCAAGGCTCCAGATCATAAACTGGTGATTTACAAGTGAAAAACTCTGTAGCCAAGTAGTACTGCCTTTGAAGCACTGAGTAATTCTCATTTTGTTTACACTGCAATTTCAGGAATGAGGCTTAGATTTTATTGCGAGGTTTACTAGGTCAAGGTCTGTCCTTCTTGGAGTACACTTAGGCCAGGATTTCCATCTTCTAGAAATCCAAGCAAATTCTTCTACACGTTGCTTTGTTTCCCCCAAATACATTTCCATTTTTACTCTGTTTTTCTTCCCTTGCTATTTCAAATGTATGAAACTTTATAGGACTGGAATGTAGACAAACTAATTCTTTCACCTACATTAGCGTATATGTAGATTTTTAAATTGTGGTGAACTATGGATCTATTCTGAAAGCTATGTAAGCCTACCTGTGTTTATTTATGAGGAACAGGCTGGCTGAATATTGAAATCAAAGTAAGTTTATTGTTCCTGCTCCTTTGGATGCTTTGCAGAGTGAATGTGGCAAAGGACATGAGCGGTATTCTCTTTGCTCTTCTGTATCAGTCCAATTAGTTGGGTTTGGTTAGTGGAAGCAGCATTACGTGTGTGTCATTAAAACATACTTTAAAGAGACAGGAATGCCCAGGTATAACGGGGAATTCTTGATCTCTGTAGCGTCTTCAGTGAAGAGCAGGGTCCACAGCAATCACAACATTGATCTGGTCTCCTGACATGAAGTGAGATTCAAGAGCCGGCAATTGAGAAGAAAAAACAAGGCTTGCTCTCTTGTGTGCATGCTTTTTTTTGTTTTTAATCCTGGATGAGTATTTGATATGAGATAGTGAAAGTGGAACTCTATTTACTGTAATTTTCTCAGTGTAAAATCACAGTTGCATTTTATTTTGTGTTACATATTTAGAAACTTATTTAAACTTTTAAAATTGCAAAGCACATAGAAATGTAGAACTGGTTACAATCTTTGGGATCTTGGAGTTCAGTCTGCTGGACTGCTAACTGCAACTTTCTCCTAGTAGACCTGTCACTGAATGGTAAGGTGCAGTACTCTACACCTTCCACATGCATTTTTTGTGTTTTTACTTTTTTGTTGATATTGCTCTCTCCTTTCACAATCCATTTATTAGCAAGAGGAGTAGCCCTTGATACCAACATAGGAAAGTGGCTAAATTTTAAGATCGGATATATCTTCCCAAAACACTTTTGTAGATATAGCTTATTCCATACAGCAAATCAGAGTTATTTATACTCTGTTAAAGTGTCTTATAGAGAGTGACTATTGATACAGACAGATGAGCTATTACAGACCTAGTTGAAATAATTTTAAAAGTGGCAACTCTCAAGGGTTAGTACCATGCCTTACTTGGAATTATTGTGTGAGTCACTTTTCTGTATAAAGTAAAATAGGAAACTAAAATAGTGACATTGGGCAGTAGTTTCTTTCACCATCATGTCTATATTTAACAGTGTGCCTCTGTACACAGTCTTTGGAGTTTCATCTCACCCAGATTTCACCCAGCTTCAGATATCTGCTATGTAGATAGAGTCAAATATCTCTCTTTATAATCAGTGGAGTTCAATACATACCTTCAGATGTCACAGGATTATTGAGGGGATAGTCTATGCCGATTCTTAATTTGCTTTGTTCCAGTTTCTTCCTGGCTAAGTGCAGTTCACCACTTTGGGGAATGCTAGACTAAGAAAAGCCACAAAATAGTTATCTATACAGAGACACAGCTAAACCAGAAAAAAATGTTGTAGTTGTAGTGTTATGGTTTTTTGTTGCACCTACATGTAATACAACTGTAATTGCCCAAGAACAAAGGTGCTATTGCCTAAATGTGTGTGGTGACTATTTATTCATTAAATCAAGAAGAGAAGCAGGTCTGAATGCAAGTTTGCTGTGTAGCTCTTCACAGCTTAGGTCTGTTATCTGGCTACCCCAGGGAGGATACTTCTAAAATGTGCCAGAGTTGAAACTCTGTATTATTACTGTATACTGTTATTCTGCATTAATTACAGTATGAAACTGTTGAAAAAAATAAACTTTAATGTTGAGGGATTTTTGGCAAAGAGATTGCTCCCAAACATTCAGAATCAGAAGAATCCCCCAAATAATTATAAACAACATTGAATCACTTTGAAGGTACAGTTATTTTTTTATATATTCAAAGTGGGGGTCCTAGGTTTTCTAAATACCAGAAGAGGCTAAGAAAAATACCAGCTATTGGGAATGTGTGATGAAATGACAAGATTTTGCAATATTCTTTATATAATATTATTATGGAGTTAAAGGACTTTTAAGGATTTGTATTAGGTAGAGGTGATAATTTAAATTGAAGTCACAGTGAAGTCTGCATTTTAATGCATTTTAATCAGTTGAAGATTGTCATGTGAAACTCCAGATCTATTGGCAACTGTCAGATAACGTCCTGTGATTTTTACATGAGTTCCACATGATGTGTATTTATTCCCCATAAGTCATTATTTTATAATATATACATCGAAGTAGCTTCCCTTGATCTCCCTAAAGGTCACCTTTCAGATTAATTATTGGCTAATTTTGCTTGGTGAGAACTATTATTTTAGATTTGAAAACCACTTGAACCAAAAAAGAAGTGAGTGAAACTAGTCAGAAAAAAAGTTATTAAATTATTGATTACTGTATAGGAAAGAAATTATGCTACTGAGATTAGGAAGGCTTGTATTCTGTATTTATTATCTTAGCAAAAGCACAGTGTATTTGTATATCCCAAGAAGATGCAGATTGTTTCAGACAGTTTTAATCCCCACTCTTTTATATTAATCATATAATTGCTTTGGGTGAAATTTTGCCTTCCTTCTCACTCTTGGCTCTGAAATCAGTGGGAGTCACCAGTGTATCAAGAGTTGAAACTTGGAATTTAGTGAGCAGTGAATCAGCCTGACTCATATCTAAACAGTTTTCACATTTATATTAGGCAAGAGTTATTTAAAGCGGTGTGTCCTTGAGATCTCAGAGGCTGGTCAGAGCTCATTCCAGTGGTCTTTATAATCAGAACTCCAACATAAGTTAAAAAACACAACTGAAAATCTTTTTTAGAGCTAGATTACTCAGATCAAATTAAATATATTTTTAACATAAATTTTCAACTATTCATTGTTTAAAGTCCTGACAGCTATGCATGCTTACCAGGTAGTACGGCCTTAGCTCTTGCCTCTCACCCCTTGAGTTTGTCTTCTAGGACAGGACAGTATTTTAGGTTTCTGACTCAGGATTTATGCAGCCATAATACAATGATAGAAGCCTTTAAATTTACATCATGTTTCCCAACACATCCTGCCAGATTTCTACTGTGTGTAATACACAGAATATTATCCATTTGGTAGACCATTTATTATATATAAATTATTATATTATTATAAATATTATATATACACATATATATATACACACTATATATAGTAGTGTATACTAAAGCAGAATGGTAAAACAGAAACTTCTAACTATGCAATTTATTAAAATGAGTAAGTTTTATCTTAGACAGATATTCCAATTTGCCATACTATACTATGCAAAAATCTTTTAGCACCTGAAACTTTCTGCACTGTGTATCATCCAAGAGTAAGCTACAAGCTGGGAGAGAAATCAACTTATTTTCCAATACCTGGATAGGCTTTTTAACACCATTACTAATGAATAGAAAAATTATTTTCAATTAATACAAAAAAACTGCTTGTATATGTGCTAAAATTGTCAATGAATAGACACTTAGTACTTTTATGCACATGTTTCTATTAACAAAAATACACTTGTAAAATGTGTGTTAGTAACAGATGGGCAACTGACATGAAGCAACACTTTGTCTTACATCACTTGTTTTTACTTCGTAGCCTTTGGCCGAGTTTCCATATAATGCCAGTTTGAGATCTGTTGTGCTCTACATGCAAGAATTTATCTTGTCCTGTAATGTAATGAAATCAGTGCCTAAGAGCTCTTGCCCCAGCACAAACTGAGGATAGAAGATAAAACAAGTCTTAATATTTAATTTCCTGTCATTTTTGGTTCCTTTGTATCTTTAATGGTCCTTAATCGTTATTAGTACAAATTTTATTTAAATTTATTGTTTTTTTAATCTCTGTATGTATAGGCCTTACTTTGCAAATGCTACAACACAGATAGTATGGGATCAAAACTTCAATAGATTTTAAAATTTGCCTATTCAGTGGTTTCTGGGTATTTTGAGTATACTGACCATTTATTTTCTTTCTTTTGCAGATTGTAGCTTTGCGTGAACAAAATGCACACATTCAAAGGAAAATGGCAGCTGGTGAAGGGCCTGCTGAATCAGAGCATATTGAAGGAATGGAGCCAGGGCAAAAGGTTCATGAAAAGGTATAAAATATTAGTTTTGAGTCACACAATCAATATGATAATCACATACAAGATTTTTGTAATGTGAACATTTTGTACGGCTTCCCTTTAGAAGATTGTCTACCTAGTCAAGCCAATATCAGAAAAATTGTTGAAATGGAAAGCAAATGCATAGGTCCTTGCTCACTGATAGGATATTGCACTGGTATTGAGTGAGACCCACAGGTTATAGTAAACTTTCCATGGATTTTTGGCACAAAGCTGCAATCAAGGGCAGTATATCCTCCTGAGTTGTCCTCTGTATGTCACAGACAGAACAGCAAGGTGTAACAGCACGTATATGCCAAAAGGCATATATCCAAAAACTGCTGCCAAAATAGTCCATAAGGGAATGACAAAGAGACCTAAAGACTTGAAAAAGGCATTTCTGTCTGTGTTTACCAACAGATTCATTGCAAATTTATGTCCTTGCCGAGGAAAAGTGAAGAGCATTTTGCTTAGCATTTTTCCAAAACTAAACAGCTATATAGAACTTAGGGTAAGTATTTGCCACTTGAGGCTATAAGAGGAAAAAAGGTGGAGAATATCTGATTTAGAAACAAGGTTTGCTTTTGAGCATTAGTTTTACAGATGGAGAAAACCAAATTGCATCTCTTTCTCTCTTTGCTTCACAGTTATTAAATTAAAATGCAAGCGTAACATAACATTTGGCAGGCTGCTGACATCAGTAGAGCTGCTGCTTGGATCTCTAATTGTGCATTTTTATCTAATGGCATGTGATGAACAGTGGCATTAATCATACTTAAAACAAATAACATTCATCATTACTTATTTATTTTAGAGGCAATCCAATTTACAAGAATGCACTTGCACTGCAAGCTTTAATTTTAGATGTTTTGCAGTTTACTGTGTATGTGCATTTTTCTTTAAGTAATCTGTGTGGTTGAGACAAATACTGTAAATAAATACTGTTCAGCTATTTTCTTCCTTGTGAAATCTTACTGTTTGGCACATCTGTGAAATTTTGTTAAAACAGTGAACAGCCCACTCACTTGTGCTTTTAAATACAGCCACACTGCTTAGCTGAAAATCTCTGATTTTCCACTTTCTTTGCTAGATATGTCTTCTACTCTGAGCCATTTGGTTCATTGTTAATAAGCAGAACTAAGTGTAAATAAGTTCTTTAAGAAGTCTGAATATTTCAGTATGAATGAAACAGGAATGAAAAGTCAAAACAATACATTATTAAGAAGAATTAAATGTTTCTAGAAAATTATGTTCAGAAAACTTCTGTACATCCTAATCAAAACTATTTAACTTGGTCTTGTTAAGCTGAATTAAAAGCTTGTGCTCACTAATTTTGTTCCATATAATAACGGAAGCTTTCAGGATAGGGACTTCACAGGAGGCTATATTGGTATGGGATCTACCAGTGAGCTTCAGTTCAGGTCCTCTGTTTTGGCTGCTTTCTGACTTTCTACCATTATCTCAGTGGCCACCATTCGTTCCTTCTTAGTTCATGAAGACAAGTCCCAGCTTTGTAATATACTTCAGTTTATAATACTTCTGTATTATAAGCATTAACTTGGAAAATATACTGTTCCTTCAACTTCAGCTGTAGGGGTGGAGGACAATAACCTACGACCTGATGACTTGCACCCTCGTCTGTAATATCCTGTGATTGGGGTCAGTTTTGGTCAGTCAGAGTAGACCCTACATTTCAGGTTTCTGCTTTCTGCGCGCTAGTCATAATATTAGCAGTACCTTCAGGAAGTCGTAACATTAATCATGCCTATCACTTTGGGCTTCTCTAGGAGATACAGGCATGGTAAAATCCACATGGGCACAGAAATAAAGCTTCCTCAGGTGCCCGGAACAGGCACTCCCAAACATGTACAGGTGATTAGAGGATCCTTAAAGTAAAAGGTGCCTACAGTGTCATATCTGGAAGACATGTGAACTGAACTGTTTGCTGAGATTTAGGTGAGTCCCAAATTTAACATCAGTTCTGAAGCTGGTATAACTTTTTGTTTATTTAGAAAAAGAGGTCACCAGCTCATTTACTGAATGATTACTATACTCTTGGAAACACAAGATAATATGACTGCATTTTACAGCAACACGGAAGTATGTTGTATTACTTCAGTGGTTAGAATAAGGGCTGAAAGAAGTTATTAAATATTTTTAAATTATTTCCTCTTAAGAGGATTAAAAGAAACAGCTGAGAACTTTTCTGGGCCATTAATTTTCTTTAACAAATCTTGGAAAAATGAGAGATCTCCAGAAAACAGAAAAGTTAATGACATGCCAATAATTAAAATATGACCAAAGTTGCATTAGTCTATTTAGCTACACTGATACTAACAAAATTGTGAAAATGCTGATAGTGAAACTTAGGAAGTTAAAAAAAACACACACACAAAACCCCCCAAACCCCAAAAACTCAAAACCAAAGAATGCTAAAATAAAATGTTATGGAAAATAGGGTTCTGATGTATACTTTTATGAGACTACAAATGTGATTTAAAAGGATATTGTTCTACTGCACTATAAGTTGATTTATATAAAGCAATAGCTTAATACATAGTGATATTTTTAAAAATTAGTAATATGGGAAATCAAGCTAGTTAATCTTTAAGGAATACAAACCTTATTAATTGGGACAGAGAATAATTGTAAATGGAGACTTATTATCAAGTATAAATGAAACTTCGCCAAAAGAAAATAATGGCAAAACTTAAGTATTGGGAAGTACTAACTATGATACTTATTGCTTTGCAAAAACAAAGGAAAAATATCAAGAAAAAAATGAGTGAATGGCTTTTAAATGTTGTTTCACAAAATTTGAAATGTTGTAAGACACCTGCTGTAGGAGAATAGTAGGGGCTTCAACACAGAATCATCCTTCCGGAGAATTCTTGGGTCTGGCATTTTGTGTGCCTGGAACAGACTGCAATTTGCACTGTAGGTTGTTTCCATTGGCAGGTGGATGCCAGCTAACTGAACAGGTAAGGTAACAAATGTTCTGTGGTGGGGACCTTGACCAAGTATGTCGACATTTCTGCTCTACAAAGATAGAGCTCCTAAGATACGTCACTTAGGCGAGAGAAATTTAAAAGCTAGCAAATAGAGAAACTTGCAAAGATGGGATGCAGGAGAGTTTTCAAAGAATTTTGAAAAATTCTTTAAAGAAACCTGACAAAGATCACATACCACAGGAATGAAGATGTAACCATTTCTATTATCAGATATTCCTCTACCTTGATCTGTGAGCATCAGACACCACTTACCTCCATCTAGATCCTTCACTTGATCTATAAAGATGGAGGCCTGGTTTCCCCACAAGTGAAAGCCAGGAAAGTCAGTATTCCCACTGAATAAAGTGACAGCTGGTAAATCTATTGGGAAGCAGATAGGGAAGCTGAGAAATGTTACTGATCATCAGGTTACCATTGAAGGATGCATGCAGGGATGTTAAAGGAAAGAAGCTGGCTATGTATGAAGTTCTGCTGTGGCACAAACAGCAGAGAAGGAGCTCATCATTCTGCAGGGCAGCAGCCTGCGTGCACCTCTTCTCGATACCAATGGTTTCCTATTTCTGAAGCAGCCTGTAGTGAGGGATGGCCAATGAGCCCCTGGTGACAGCAGGAGCAGGGTCTATTGCACCTGACATACCTCTGGGGGGATTTGAGTGCAAGATGTTAATAAAGGATTACCAAATTTGTCTGCCACCTTCAAATTGCTTATACCTGTGAGCACCAGCAAAAATGTAGGAGATCATTGTCACTTTTGGTTTGCAAATAAAGTTCTGGGAGCAGAGAGGTCTGATGTTCTCATCAGTCCTTGCTGATAAGCTTCGTAACTCAGAAGGAAAGATGAATCCTGGAGATGAAACCATAGCTGCACAGGTGGTATTCCCAAGTGAACTTTGTTTTTTTCTCAGCTTCTCTGCTCTGGGAGCAGATAGGCAAAAATAAATATACCTCATGTAAAAGCAGGAGAGTGTCTTTGATCAGTAGATTTCTAACTTAGAGAGAAAATGTTCACATAAGATTCAGCAGAGAGAGGGGACACTTAAAAAGCCTCAGATGCCTTCAATCACAACCCTTAGGTTGGAAGGATAACTACGAAGGATATGAATTTTTATAATAGGATTTAAATTAAAAAAGGTAGCTAATAGGGCATTGTAGAAAAAGAAAGTTATCATCTGGTTGAAGACTAAATAGGAAGAATTTGCAATCTCTTCAGATAAGGATCTACTGTAGATCATAGAATGGAATATAAAATGGATGAAGTTTCTTATGAGCAACAAGTAGAATTATTCAGGACATAGGACCTACACTAAAGATAACTTAGGGTCACATGACTGCCAGTGACCGAGGTAGGATGCCAGGGAATAAACTTCATCCTTTGGCACATAAAGAGCTGCCTGGTAAATCCTAGTTCTTTTTAAAGAATTCATACGAGGAAGGCTGGAGTGAACAAACATGGCACCTACTGGATATGGGAAACAGCCTTGTAGTAATTCTGTAAAAATGGATCTGGAGATTAATGGATGACAAAATTATCATGGATCAACAGTATGAAGCCAAATGTCATGACGGAATAGATAAACAGGACTAGGACCTGCAGGGCACACAAAATATTCTTGTGCCTGCTCAGCAAAGGTAAGGCTTCAGCTGAAGTCCTGTATCCAGTTTTGGGTCCCTAATGTAAAGAGAGATGAGGACTGTCTTGAGGAGAATTCAGAAGAGAGCAATAAAAATGATCATAAATCTAGAGAACATAATCTGTGAGAAGAATTTTCAAAATTTAGGCTTAAAGCATAAAGAAGAAAAGACTAAGGGAGACAGAATGATAATATTCAAATATATAAAATGTACTGTCAGATATGAAGAGAAATGGTCAAAGTAAAACTGGTGAACAATGAGGACAGCGAAACACTAGAATAGATTGCTGAGAGGAGGAGAAGTCTCCAGAACTGGAAATTTTTAAGGATTTCTTAAGAGAAACATCCTGCATCTGAGACAGCATGCAGCACAGACAGGGTGGTGAGCTAGCTGACCTCTTAGAGGCTGCCAGCTCTATGATTACAGGGCAGCCAGAGCATCATTTTAAATTCTGTAATCATAAGCACTGTCCTCTTATTGAAGCACTAAGGATTCCTACAGTAACATATTATTTCCTAATAAAAGTGATATTATATTCAATAATTGCTTCAGAACTCTGGCTGCAACAACAGTTTTATGAGATGATAAAGCATGACATATGTCCTTCTCATTGACAACTAGATGGCCAATTCACATGCATCAAGGACAAAGAAGTTTAAAATACTGAAAGGACACAAATAGTTGTTCTGATGGGAAAACAAACGAAGCAAAGACAAATAATGAGTATGAGAAACAAATGTATGAGTATGTAGATATCCAAGAATCCATAGACCCCCAGACATGGTCCTTTTTTGCCACTTTTTAAAAAAAGTATCTGAAATAATATTTTTTCATTTAAATGCATAAGAGAAGATTTAAAGGAAGAAGAAAATAAATTATGGGCATTCCAATGATCCAGCTAACCTAGCACTTTTTTTCTCAGTTCCAAACTGTAAGATGTTTTAGAGAAACTCCATCAAAACAAATTAATATTCTAGATTACACCTTTAGGACATTTACAGTTTATCTGTAGAACTATATCTGAAACATTTTTTCCTATCATATCTGAAGTTACTTTGAATAGTCTTATTGTCCATGTTATAAACATTATGAATGCCTAATCCTTTTAGTGAAAAATTCCACAAATAAAAGTAATATATTTTATACATCTAGATATATACACATATATATTTAATGTGACATTACCAGTATGAAAAATACAATTTTATGGAATTTTGTTTTGTCACCAATTAGCTTGTTTTCCTGATGAATGACTATAAAAGGATATATACAAAGGAATGTAAAAGTACCTAGAAGTATATAAAATAATATATTACTTGAGGAAACCATATTTTCTTCTTTTATTTGCCATTTTAACTAGCACTCATCTTCACCTATATCCAGTCAACAATTGTGGTCAGATTGGAGGAAGGAAATATTTTTCCCAATATTTCTTTCACTTTGAAGCAAAGTTCATCAAGATACCCCAAATGTAATCTTTTCATTACTGCAATAGTAATTAGTACATTTAAAGACAAATTTAGCCTGAGCCCATGACTGAATCTCATGCACCATCTACCTTGTGTAACTGGGGCAAGAATTAAGACTGAGTTTCAGATGTTGATAGTAGTAAGCACATGGTGTTCTCATTTCTTTCTACAAATTGTGTTCCTTTAAAGTGGTGCTTGCTGGACCCCAAAAAGTAAAATACTCAGAATAAGTAGTTTGTTTGCAAATAAAGTAGTTATTTCTTGCTGATATTTATTTCAACTTCCATCCAAGCCATGGAAATCGGATGTATTGAGTAAAATGGAATTTTTTCAGAAATGCTCATATGCAAATTGGGAAGGATTGAAGTTGCTTTGGGAAACATTTCGTTTTCTCATGTCTGTATACTTTGAATGTCTACCATGAAAGTACTCCTTCACTTATAATTTTGTATTTCCTCAATGTTTCAGAATTCATTGCCTATTTCTGGCCTGTATAAGAGAGTATTCCAGAGTAAATTCCATGCTTCATCTTTTAAATCAAACATATAACAAAACATTGCTATAATGCTTTTGAAGTTAATGAAGTTTTATCAGAGATGAATTGGTCTGGGGAATGACTATTTTTATCTTCATAGACACCCTATATGCATAGAAGGACTTCTGCTTGACAAAGCACTTCAGTGTGGATTTCTGTTACACTGAAGACGTGAAAGTTAAGCATTTCAGTACAGTGTTAAATCAAGTTATTTTTCCTTGGAAATGCACTGTTTTTATTTTTAAACTTTATTGCTAACATTTGTAACTGCAACTTGTAAACACTGATGCAATACAAAGCCAATACGTCCTTATGTGGTGCCTTTTTTTTATTTTTTAAGATTTCATATGTTGCTATGATACCTATAACCTGCTAATAATGGACCTTTCCTTGTACCTAGATTCATAATGGTACTAGCATACACTCTTTAACTAGCTTTGTGATTTTGCTTTTTTAAACAAGTATTACCATACTTGTACCACCCATACTAAGGGCAGTTTTACCAGCATAATTGTTCCCTTCCCCACAGAGTAATAAACTGTACTGTTATAAACACATGAAAACATCTATGTATACCAAGATAGGTAAAGTGCAAGTAAGACCTTTTTGTCCTCAACAAATTACGCTATACTTTAAGAGGAACCCAGAGCTGTATATAATTACTTTTTACGTGTATCAGACAGCTGGGGTTATGCTACCTTATCATATACCTCAGGCAGTCACATCCAGATTATTTTTCTTCTTAGTCATGACACTATCATATTCAAATAATTAAATCAAAACCCAGTAGTTTATAGATACTAAAATCACTTAAAACATTGACAGCAATTGTAGACACCTTGTCCTGTAGGAGTGAGGATGTGTTTTGCCAAAGCAAACTCAGAGTGGGCTAAAATGTTCAGAGGAAATAATATAATAAAAGTAAGAGGTCTCTTTCAGAGCAATCAGCAGAATCTATTCTGGTTTGGACTTGACTATCATTGTTCTGCTCCTCATCTAGTCACTTTGACTAGCCAGCAGAAAAGAAGAAAGTTTTCAGTTTCTGGGTTTAGTTATTAATTTATATCATCTATGCTCTTTTGCTATGGGTGACTAAATCATTTTAACTGGCAGCATATGGGATAACAGATAATGGAGTGAAGGCAGGACACTTGGAGCCCTCCTCTGGAGGAGCAGTTTAAAAAGAGGACAAATTAAGGATTTAACACCGACCTGCAAGGGTTGTTTGCAACTTAGAAAAAGTTTGCAGTAAGGGGTGTTTGTTTTGCTCTTTACTGAGTGCAAGCTGTATGCATAATGTATAAGAAATAGTGGAAGACATGATCCTTTACCCAAAGGATTCACAGTCTAATTTAGAGAGATAAATACACTTCACATGCAAACTACATTTGATAATTAGACGATGGGTTAGTTTCCAAGCGGTGCAGATATCTTTCTGGTTTTCTAAACATCCCTTTCTGGATTAATATTGAGGAACCTAATTAAGGAAGCATATGCTGAAGGAGCTTATGAAGATTGATGGCTTGACACACCCAGGGAGGTAAAGAGTTTTCAGAGTGGAAGGAAAAAGTGGGAAAAGACTATAACTGGGACTAGGAGGCTTCAATAATCCAAGCAGTAAGTCTGGAACAGTGCACAATATTCTCTCTAAAAGAATTTTTAGGCAATTATTGAGTATGTACTGTGATGCTCGGTAGTTGTGTGTGTCTGCATGAGTCCTCAATATTACAGCACAGGGATTTAATGGTATTGAGAAATTGCATTATTTACACAATCAATACGCTTCTCAGTCAGATCTCTAACTTTTCAAGAAATTAGCTCTTTTTTATCCATGTTTCATACAAATTAACCTGTCTTTTCTCTGAATCCATAGAAGTTTCATTTCCCTTCCATCTAATAGAAACCTCTATGTACTTTTCCACTGTTGGAGTACTACTTTAAAAGTCTCATTACCTTTGGCACTGGAATTTTATACTTACAACACTATACTGGCTGACAGCATTGGCTAACTGAACTTTGCTGGATGATTTGCTGCAAGGAATCACTAAACCTGTTGCCGCTAATGGTGGTCTGGTGGAACTACAAATGAAGGAGTTAGTCAAGGGAAGTGGTAGTGGTTTTTTGCATGTATAACCTGGTTCGGGCAGCTAAACAGCCCTTATAAAAGAAGCAAGAGGAACTGATTTTTATCTTCTGCATAAGATCTCAGAAGTTCTTTCCAATAGTGCAAGAGCAACAAAAAGAAAAATGCCCACCCATTAAGTAGACCTTTTTTTCCCATCCCCCATTTTGCAAAATGAGTAAAGCATAGCAGCTGATTACAGGCATCAGAAAGAAAAAAAACAACTGAAAGCTTATCAGGGAGCAGAGTTATTCTAGAATTTCAAAGCAGTAATAAAAGCTGGAGTCTTTGAGTGCCTTGATAGAAAGAGCAAGGCAATGAGGACATTTGCAGAGAAAAGTGCTGGGAAAGGTAGCTGTTGTTACATTGGTACTGGGTGGGGGGATGGAGAGGAAGAAATATTTCAGCTGAGAGAATGTTGGCTTTGATAGTTGATTAGAGGTTGGAGAAAATTCAGAGTAATTGAAGAGGGGATCTCTAATGCTCATGAGATCACACAGACCGAAAGATGTGGAACAACCTATAGAAGCAGTATAGCCTTCAAACATGGAGAAGTAACACAATCACTTAGAAATGACTATGATACCTTAGTTGTAATGTTATTAGTTGTGGCATAGCTTTTCATTTTCCATTTTGTGTGATAATTTCTGGGTAATGATTGGATTGCTTTTGCTTGTCGTTTAGCTGTCACTTGTGATTGGGCTATCACAGAGCTACATATCTGTGTTATATCATTTATGTTCTTTTAAATTTTTTTTGTGTAGGAGGCATTTAAACGGACTAGGGATGGAAACACTCTACACTATAGTAAAGAGCATCTTCTGGTCACTATTACTATTGATTTATTCTTACATCACAAACAACATCAGTAAACATTACTTCTTGCAGCACAGTGATGTATATAATTTAGCATCCTCTGGTTATTTGATTTCCCTGTTAATATTTCAATACAACAGAATTCATTAACGTTTCTTTTACCTGGGAAATATATATAACTTCCATCTCTCCCCTGAAGCTCTGGCCTTCATAGCCACCTTTTCTAAGTCACAAGGAATGTCTCCATGGCTCCCATAGCTAAAAGTAATGTTTTTTCCCCTGAGATTTGGGACAACATTTTCAACCTTGGCTGCTTAAAATTAGCAATTTTAAAGATTTTAACCACTGTCTGGCATTTGTTCCCTTTTCTTCCTCATGCTGAGTTTTCTATGTGCATATTATTCATGGAAGTTATCTTATTCTTAATAGAGTCTAAACATAGCATAGGTCTAAATATTACTACTACTACTGATCATGTGATTATTTCCAAAATATTTGGGAAGTGATTTAAACCATGGAAATTCTGGATATTGCATATGCGCTATAGGAAGGCTTTCACATCTTGCCTGCCATATCAGTAGTTCTCTGAACACCTGACCACAATTTCACCCATAGTTTATAGAGCAGTAGCTAGCACCTACCTTAGCAGAGGTAGAGAGAGAAGTGTCACAAAGCAATATTGCTGAATCACTTCATTTTGGGTTGAGATGCCATCCTAGAATATGGGCAAGTAAAAGAGGTGTGTCTTGTACTCTAATCACCACGGTCATAGGCTCATGGCAGATATGAGGATATGTCAAAGCTGGAGGCAGACAACAGCGTGTTCCAGTCTCTGTGAGCTTCTGCAGCAACGATGTTCTGTTATTTAAAAAGCATTCTTTCTTATTTTAGCCTTTTTAAAATATACTGTGATGTTTTCTGAAAACAATTCCCTGTTGAACCTTAGCTTAAATCCAACTTTTTACTTTTTATGTATGTTTCAGATCGTTGCTTTCCTTTCCAACTTCATGCTAGCAAAAAAAAAAAAAACCCAAACCCTCATTTGACATTTTATAGGGTCCAGAGAAAAGTTGCATAGACTTGTGCTCGTTGCTTATGTATATTTACAGAAATTATTTAGTGGCAAATAAACCTTCACATAGGTAGCAATCAGAACTCACTATCTGCAAACCTTTGGAAGGCCAACTTCATGTTAGTTTTTATGCTGTGTGTCAAGAAAAATACCTATTGTCAAAAGTTCTGTGGGTTTTTCTTTTTTTAAACAAAGGCTTTCATGTTTTTTACAAATCAATTCTATTCTGACGTAACTCTAGTGTAAAACTATGTCAGAAATCTTCTGGGTTTATTCTATTTGCCAAAAGTAGCCAGTCAAATTAACAGAAATAGCTGGTTTTGGCATTAGGAAGAGAGCCCGAGATAAATTTGTTCAGCATGAACTGTCAAAGAGCCACAGTAGCACAATACTGACTGAGAACATGGCGCTGACTTCAATTTTGATGCTAGTGATATATGGTACGACAAACTGCCAGTATTCTTTCAAAACAAAAGAAATTAGAAAATGTCTTTAGAAAAAGGGTAGACATAAGGCACACACTCTTTACAGTAAAAAAGAATAGTGTTTACACCGTAAAAATACTACTTTCTTCTAGGAATTCTAGAAGAGCAGCCTTTTGAATCAAAGGTACCTTGTGGTTAGACCAAGCTGAAGTCCTTAGGCCTGAAAATACTTATGTACATGGGCATCGTGTGAATTGACTTTACACTCACTCTGCCATAAACAGAGATACACTGATGAGGAATTTTTATCAAGTAAATGAATCCTGTCTCCACTGCTGATTGTTCAGAGGTAATCCTGTGAGATTTTTTTTTCTTTCCTTTCTTCTCATCATCCTCCTGGGTTAAATCCTATGGCACAATATATAGTTAATTACTGGCTTATAGACAAAGCACATCTTTGTCAGATGTTTTAGAGTTGTGGGGAAATTATCTCTCAGAAGTGCTTTTACTGTTGTTGAACACTTCTCACCTTTAGAAAAGTAGGTTCCTTGCATATTTTGGCACAATGTAATTGAATATAAGGATCTTTCTTGAATATAAGGCAAACTGTCCTTTACAAAATAAAAAGCAGAAGTAGTTTGCAGTTAATAGCCTACAGCAATTTTACAATTTATTTGCTAAATGCTGTAAAGTCATGCTTTTTTTTTTTTTTTTTTTAACTTAAGTGTACATCCCTAACTCCACTTAGTTTGACTTCGGTGTGATTATTAATGGATTGAATTGGAAGAGCAATATGAAATGAGTTAACAGAGGCTATAATGTTCTGGGTTAGTCTTATTTTACACTTTTGCCTGGTCTTCCTTTTACCCTTATTCATTGTTTTACTAGTAAACCAGTGTGTGGTTTTCCTTTTGTCTTATGGCAGAGAGAATAGGGGAGGGAAGCAATGGTCTAGGGGGGGTTATTGTTATGTGCAATGGTCCAATTTACTGTCCTTCTCCCTGCTGACACTCCTTATATACAAGCAGCCAATTGCCTTGCTGCTGTGCTTGTTTGATCTTGAAAGAAAAACATCTGATATCAGGGATGTTGGTTTCCTTTTCATACTGTTCCGCAACAGGGAACATGAACATCTATTTCTCTTCTCCACAGACCATAAGCAATTCAAAGATTTTTTTCACAGACACTTTTTTCTTGTTTAATCCCTATTGCCCTCTATGGCATTCAGTCCCACAGGATATTTTTGAACTTTGATTTGCTCTGTGGTATGCTTCCTCTGTTGTAGTTAATACCATCGCTGTTATCAGATCTACTTGATGATTCTTTCGTGTCAGTTCTGTTTTTCCTCCTGGCTTGTATTGCTGTATTTGGGCAACTAAAAAAGCTTTCTTTATGAAGCAACAGTATCTCTGAAATACTTTGTATGGCATTGACAGAGAAATCACATTCCATAACTTCTCTTTTTGGGAATGTCATGATTTTAAATTAATTCTGTGTACAACTATAGCTGCTTCTCTTTAGTTGTGTAGTACCATAATACTATGTAATGAAAGACATTTTAATATATACATTTTGTGCTTCAGCCACAGAATTTTGTTTTGCTTTTTAATAACCCATGAATGTGTTAAGCTTCACAAAACCATTATGCAAAAAGATCGTGCCACTCTCCTTATTCTGTAGGTGATCAGCTGTAGAAATATAGCATATATCAAGGCCATACTAAAAATTAAGTACTGTATTGCCAAGAGCTGAATAAAGGTCATTCCAACTTCTTGTTTCAACTCTGTTAACAATCATTTCCCTGTCCTACATGACTTCGGTTTAAGATTCCTTCACACACCAGCATCAAAATTATCTATGAATAAAATGGGAGAAAGGATTAAGGTTACTTTCTCTTCTTATCTGGGAATATTTGGCCTAAGCTGGGACATTTCTGCAGATTTGCTGTTAACAGCTCCTTGTGGAAGACACTCACAATCAGTGTGCTGTGCTTTCTGGTCTATAGTATGCAGCTTGAAAACCATGAATAACAGGTTTGGTATTCCTAAGCAATAGTGTAAAATCTCTTGCTGTTCATGTTCACTGACTATGCATTCGCTGCTTTGCCAAAGTTCCTCAGTGGTGTACAACAGTGCAACAAAGGAAGTACTGAACAAACACAAAATTATATAATAAGATGTTGTACTTCTTGGACCTTAATTCAACAATCTGTGTGACTGAAACTGGCTGATCTAAGTAAAATATGGAGAGGAAGGGAAGCGATTTTGCACCCTCTTTTTGCTCATGTAGCATTTCTCAAAGAATTCTAGTCCTCAAATATTGAAAATACAAAAGAATTTTGGAATCTAAAATATGTTTTAGAATGTTTTAGGTTAGTTGGTTTCTCTCTTGATACAGTCTGAATAGGAACCTTATACAACTGGCTTAGGGTAGAAACTAGATCACTGTTTACCTCTCTTGCTTCTGGTCTCCTCAAAATGTTTTTCTTCCACCTTTTGCCAAACTACTCTGTGCAGAGTATTTGCTTTCCTGTCTGCATCATGCTGCCGACGTCAACTTGCAGTTTCCTTCTGTTCTCAGACTACTCTTGTGGTTTCTTTCAGCATTAGGAATGCGGTTTCAATTCTATCTTTTGTTTTCATAAACTCCTTATCTCTGCTAAAATTCTTTGCCCTAGCCTATATTTTCTCAAAAACAGCCTGTTCATCTTCATATGCTATAGAACAAGCAACTGGAAAAAAGGTGTAGGAATCAGCACCTCTGTCTTTCTTTCTAAGGGAGAAGTCTTCCGCTATTGGACTTTGGAGCAAATGCAAAGAGTCCTGAAATACTGCCCTTTTTGGCCATTGTTTTTCTTCTTTCCTATCATATTATCCGGTTAGCTAAATGTGTCCTTCCTTGGTATTTCCCAATGTACTATTACAAACAATTCATGAAAGTTCATGAAAATGCATTAGTGAAACTGCCATGGAAATAAGTTGCCCATCACACAGCAATGTATGAATTCGTATCTGCTGACACATATGAAAGTTAAGAAATGCCTTGATTTTTAGGCCAGCTGACTGAGTTTATTCATAAGCTACGAAAGTGCAGTGTGTAGGCTGTAGCCCAAAGTCCTTATTCTGTCACTACCATATCACTATGAGACATTCACAAGAAGCAGCTCCACCATGTGTGCCTCAGCTTTGCCTTTCAGTCGAAACAAGGTTTTTACAATATAGTTATTGCTGGGTGAATAGTGCTTTTGCTAAAGCTTTTAGTAGTTGAATTGTCTGAATGGTTGAAATATTTGAATGTGCAGAATTCACACTGAAGAATGGAATGAGATCAGAGAACCAACTTTCTCGCTTTCCCTATCCCCCCAAGCCAGATAGGTTTACATAACTAAAGTAGATTCAGGGCTACTCCTGATGCAGGAAGACCTGACTGGAAGAAACCTTAAAATAAAATAAATAAATAAATGAATAGACACAACAGGCCTTCCTCTAGCTGTAGCTCTTTCCCTCGCTGTCTTCGGAAAGCAAGAAAGATCAAGTAGAAAATGTATGGTGATAGTGGTGGTTTACTCACTGTAGTCTAAAGAAGTAAAAGTGATAGAAGGAAACAGATGGACTATCTTGTGTTAGATAAAGTAGCTAGTAAAAAAGCAAAGCACTGGGACATACAAGCCATTTGCCATGTCTCAAAAACATGTTTTTAAACAAAAATAGCCACTGATAGTAGAACCTTTCTTTTACATCAAATTATTGATATTAAAGAGTATGCATATATGTAGCTTTTTCACAACCACATTTGATGAACTCTTCAACAAATTTCATAATGATGACTATCAGGATATCTGACTTTTAAGCCAGATGTGATGACCATGTACAATTTTTTTTCTATAATAGAATGTTTCAACCGGTTAGAAAGTTTTCTTTAGTATTATTGCCCTACTTTAAAGACTGCCCAAGTCTTTCACCTTACTTTCATTACTTTTTTATTTTTTTCCTTCTGTACTCATTTGACACTATTCTTACATATATTAGGGATATTCAATAGTGTAAGGCTATGATAGTTAAGACTGACTGCTTTGGAACTTTATTGTATGTGCTCTGTTGACAAGGTTTCAAGCATAGTTAACGTTTTTTTTTGTTTGTTTGTTTTTTAACTTAGGGATGTAATCATTATAAGCATTCAACTACTTGTTTGTTTACAAGTGGATTTGATTAATCCACGTTATCATCAACAGGAAACTGTTTGGATGTGGGAAATATTTCAGCACAAAAATTTCAGCCAGATAAAATTTGGGGGGGCTTTGCTGCTACCGGTAAGGAAGGAGACACTGGAATCCTGTTCTCCAGCTTATTCTGTAGACACTGTTGTTTATAAAAGGTATCTGGGATGTGGGAGATTCCAAGTCCTCCAACTAATTTAGCAGATACATTTAAATCAGCTTCATCTACAGGATGCCTATGACTTACCATGATAGCATGTTTCACATTGTCTTGTTCAAGCCCTTTTAGTTTGGGGGGGGGGGAGTAGGACTGTAAAAACTGTTGTCTAAAACTTTCCTAAGAACCTGAAAAATGAATTCTCTATTATTTCTTGGATTAATGTTTAATAATTTTCTGCATGATTTGTTGGAGTCATTACTCCATGTAATGTACCTGTATAAAGGACATATCATGAAATAATATAAAGGCATAAAAGTAATAAAATGTCAGTTAAAATTCCAAGGCAAACTTTTGAAAGTATATTTCAAAATTCTAAAGACTTTTTATTTCTCATAACTGTAGAGAAGGGTATTCTTCATCCCAATCAAATTAAGAAAAATAAAAATGTGGGCATTTTTTGAAAGCTGGAAAATTCAAATGTCAACCAGCTGTATATGTGAATACAGGAATAATCTAAAGCAAAAGTGAACAATGGGTGGGATTAAACAGCTTGCCCAAAAAGTTATTCAAATAAGTAGGAGGAAAGTTTATGTGCATAAATCGAAATGCATTCATGCATAATTGGCAATCGTAGCATTGTTTGTGAAGGATTAATTGTGAATACATTTTATCTCTCTTTACAAAAATCACAGAATCACAGAATCACAGAATCGCTGAGGTTGGAAGGGACCTCTGGAGATCATCTAGTCCAACCCCCCTACTCAAGCAGGGTCACCTAGAGCACATTGCACAGGATTGCATCCAGGCG
>NW_020451230.1:64856-224021 GCF_003343035.1 Apteryx rowi | reverse complement strand
GTTCTTCCTGTTTGTTCCCCATGCTGCGTGCATTGGTGTACAGGCATTTCAGAGAGGTGATCGAGCATGCAGGTTTCCCAGGAGGGGTAAAAGAGGATCCTTTAGAGGATCTTAGATAGGAGTAAACCAGCAAAGAAATTTTATATCCTTCACCTTTTTATTTGTATGTGTTTTTATTAATCTCTTTAGACATAAAAGTTTGGCATCAGAAATACATTTTTCTGTTAACCAATGAACATACACCTCCTAGATATCAAAGGCTGCCATTTCAAAATGTTCATGGCTTATATCACATAGAGCACATAATCACGTTATTGTTTTTTTTTTTTTATTTGATATTTGCCTTACTATAACTTAGTTGCAATTCATGGGCTGCTATTTAGAAAATTGTAGGGCAAACTAAACACCTGCTAAAACTTGTTCATCTGTCACAACTGCTGAAATTACTGTATGCGATTAAAGCCATAGAAGACACATAATAGTCATAAATAAAGAGTTGTCTGAAGTTTACACAATGGAATAAATTATTATGGTTAAAATATTTTATCTTGTTTGAATACTATTTTATTTACATATGTGATCACGGCATATGAATTGGAATTTGTTTCGAGTAACAACACTTTCCAGACAACAAACCTAATGTACATAAGATTTTAAATTGCTATTGTCATTTTACCATTGTATCCTGCAAGTAGATCAATGTTGGTTCAGCAACTAACATAAAATATCAAGATAATATAATTAAGTAATGTACAAAAAGCAATTCTGGAGCTGAGTTATTTGATGGAATGAATTTTCACATTGAAATAATTTTATTCAGTGATCCACAGAGGTGCAGATGGTCTTGATCTGGGTTCATTTTATGGCTGATTTGGGAAATAATATTGTTAAAGCCATTGAACAAAGTAGTGTTTTTTCAATTTGTCAGTAGATTTAAGTACAGATATATTTTGACAATGATAATACAAAAGCACTAACGGTGCTTGTTTTCATCTAGGATCTCGCTAGGCATATTTTATGTATGCATTGCTATACCCCAACCATCTGAAACACAATAGATACCCTTTAGGAACAATATTCTTGTATGATGCTCTTTGAGATCAGAAACCTATGTAAAATAATAGTTACACTGAAATACTTTGCTCCCATACATTTATGAGAATAAACTGTATATAGCCTTAACATGATAAAATTGCCTCTAATCAAGGAAGTTAATGACAGTTTTGACTTTGATTTTACTGTTCCGCGATATAACTCAAACGAAAACCCAAGATGATTTCATTTTGGTTTTTCTTTTTGTTTTTTTTTTTTGGTTGGTTGGTTGTTTTTTTTTGACATGAGATAATTAAATCTATGTCAAAACATGACCTAGACTATGCTGGAAAAGGCATAATGTAACTATCTATACTGATAAAGAAATGCCAGCAAGTCCCACTAGCGACTGCTCTTTTTTCCTGGCATCATTTATATGCAATATAAGTCATATTCCTGGAATCATATTCCAAATTCAGTAATGTGTCCTAGATTTTTTTTCTTTGTAACTGTATTTATATTAGAGCTTTCAGCAGTATACAGATTACTTTAGCAGAACTTGTTTCTAATGTAGATTTAACCAGTAGGTTGACTAGACTCTACCTTCTGGTACAGTGAATTGTGATTTATTAAAGTATTATTTTCTGTCTGCAGTGTGGCCTATTTTGCAAGTGAAATGGACTTTGAGTAGGTTTAAGTGAGGTATTAGTTTAGCTAAGGTATATATACGCTGTTTGATGCTTTTTAGAAGTAGTATTGTTGCAATTTGTGCTTGAATGGCTATAATGTTAAACTAATGCTGGTCTTGTATAGCATTCTGCTGTTAATGCAAACATTTCCATCTCTGTCATGTAATATTTTGGAATCCCTTGATATGAATATTAATCTTTTTACTTTTGGGGTTTTTTTTTCATAGTTACACCTGCCTTATTTATAGTTAAAATTATTTTGTTTTTTTTCCCCCCTCCTCATTGCTCCTGTAATTTTTTAAAATAATCTTTGGCTTAGATATTCTTTAGATAGAGCCTACATTAAAAGATAATGATAATAATAATACTATCATTTTTCTGTTAACAGCGCCTGTCAAATGGCTCTATAGACTCAAATGATGATGCCAGTCAAGTTGTGGAACTTCAGGAACTGCTTGAGAAGCAAAACTATGAAATGGCGCAAATGAAGGAGCGTCTGGCTGCGCTGTCTTCCCGGGTGGGAGAGGTAGAGCAGGAAGCAGAGACTGCCAGAAAGGAGCTCATCAAAACAGAAGAAATGAACAGTAAATACCAGAGAGACATTAGAGAGGTAAGGAGTTCACCACATTCACCTCACACTGCTTGACGGTTGTTCCTGCGATATTTGATACAAACTGATCAGGGTCAATAAATATGGGAAGCAAAAGTCTAGCACTGACAAAAGCCTTTGTATGTAGGAAACACAAAATTTATATTAAAAGTAGTATTAGAAATCTATAAGAAAGCATTCATAAAAGCAAATTTGTGTATGTGAAACTCTAATAGGAAGGAGGCCTATCCTGTTATTTAGCATTATTAGCGTACATTCTGGCCACTTTTTCAGCTATTTCACATTTTTGTGATGAACTCTATTTAACAGAGGCGCTAGTTATGTAGATAACTTAATTAAAAGTCCATTTTTAAAAATCTGGGTTGTTTTTATAAAAGTGTTATGTAATCAATTGTAATATTTAATCATGTGTGGCAACTTCATCGTCCTTGTTCTAAGATGCTATTCCCCTCTCAGCAAATCAGTTTCAAAATTTTGTCTCTGCTGGGTGGAAATGTCCATGTCTTGCATGGAAATATATTTCCATTTTCCTTTTCTTTTTCTCTCTTAAATTCGTGGCTCTCTGTAGTATCCTCCAGAACAGCTCTTATGTGGAGCTCAATACTATGTGGATGGTCTGCTTCTAGAATCTTATTTTATTATTTTGGAGTTAGGGGAGTTATCTCTCTGTTACACTGCTTTCTACAGTAGAGGTGTGTGTGTGTATATATATATATATATTTATATATTAATCTGCTCTTTCTAGTATTCTGGAAGAAATTTTCCTGCAGAACTTTTATTACCTGACACAGCCTAAAAGTATCCTCACATCTATTTACTCTGTATATTTTCAATATTATATCCTTTTTATAAAGTTGCAAAACATATTTTGCACCCCATTATCACTTACCTTCTGACAAATACTGCTGTTTCCTGGGCACTTTGATTGCCACTCGTTTCTCTCTCTTTTACTTCCTAAGCTAAAAGCAAAGTGACCACTAATAGATTTGCATGTAGAATAATTGCCAAACATCAATGCGAAATCTACCTGTAAAGGTGTTTTAAAGGTGGAGGTGCCCTTTTTTATTATTTCATAGGACCACAAAAGGTACAGAAAATGCATCTTTTCCCAATGCAGAAAATGATGTGCATCCAAAAAAACCCTTATATAATACTGTTGAAGAATTAAGTAAATAATTATTATTATTTATGTAATTTCTTTCATGCAAAAAGATAACCTCATCTAGACCATCTTAGGACTAGCTATTTGGATCAGTTTATTTATTCATGGTATCTCACTTTAAAAATAATCTTACTTATTTCAACAGCACTGCTTTCATAATATAGCATAACACATATGGCAAGATGTACTCATAAGTAAATATTTTCATTGTGAAAGACTATGTGCCAACATGTAAGTTCTTTCAAAATGCGATACAAGTTTAAAACTAATAAATTTTTCTGCTTTCAATAAAATGAATTGAAGCAGAATATCCAGTTCATTACTAATGAATAATCTATCTAAATTACAGTTATTGACTTCAGTGAGGGCCAACCTGTAGTATACTTATAAAAACAGCAGAAGATTTAAATATATATATCCATAACATATGGATATGTTATCCATATAACATGTTATATATCTCACATTTGGTCATTTGTTTTCCTGCAATTTCAGGACATGTCATCTGCTGTCTGTTACATGTACTTTGGCACAAAATTTTAGTACGACCCAGGAATAAGAGTAAAAATGTGCATATACATCCTTCCCACATCACTGCACTGTGATATCTTTATTATTATGTGATTATATCAATATTCGGATCGAGTCTGCCATTGTTTAAAAAGCAAACAAATAAATGTGAGCTGGGTTTGCCATGTTTGCTTTGCATTGAAATATGTAGATGCTATAAAAATATAGATAAGGTGAGAATTTTTTCTCTTTGCTCTACTCAATAGCAACCACTTTAAATATCATGTTTATAAGAAATCCCAAAGGGAATAATTCTCTTTAAAATATGAAAATTACTGCTGAGCATACTTTACATCCCTCTCTACTGTTAACATAAAAATTAAACTGGCATAAAACTATGTGGGATTTTAATTGCATGGTTCTTAATACTTCTTGTCATGTTAGGCAATGGCACAAAAAGAAGATATGGAAGAAAGAATCACTACGCTGGAGAAGCGCTACCTCAGTGCACAGAGAGAATCCACCTCCATACATGACATGAACGATAAGCTGGAAAATGAACTGGCAAACAAGGAAGCCATCCTGCGTCAGGTTCGGTATCTGCATCAGTCAGTTGCTTTCTTCATGCAGCATGAAAGTTAACACACAAAAAGGGGCCAGATCTACAATGTGAGGTTTCTATTAGGTCAAGCTGCTTGTTTTAAATCAATGGATAACTTAAGCGAAGAAAATTAAGTTGTTCAGCATCTCTAAGCTTCATATCAGAGACTATAACCATGAATACCAGACTAATGTATGCATTCAGCACTGTAAAATAATTGTGTTTTTCTAACAGTATCTTGCACAAATGCACATCAGCTTATCCCCTAAGTGGAGGGTTTCTTATATAATGCTTTCCTAAGATTTATTTTTAAAATTTTTAAACAAAAATCAAAACAGAATGGTATAAACAGGAAAAAAAGGTCACTTCTGCAAGAAAGACCAAAATTTGTGTAAAATAGATCATAATGATTTCAAGTATTAGTATTGCATAGAAAAGATTTTACAGAGATGATTAAGCTTTCTATGAATATCTTTTATAAAAGAGTATAAACTGATTATGCAGTTTTCTCTCGTGGCACTTTGTCTCCAAGGTGATTCCAAAAGCTGTAGTGTAAAGTGAACAGAAAACATTGTTATAATTTGAAGAATACAGTGTGAACTGAAAACTAACACGAAGTGAATATTATTTAAACTGTAAAAGATGAAATTGCTCCTCTTTCTCAGTATCAAATACTTTATTCTTTTTCACCTATCATGTCTTCAAACAATATAAAATGCTATGTGGGAAATAGGCCTGTATGATCTGATAACCTCTGTTTCTGTAACTGTATGCAGATACATTTAAACACACACTCACACATCCCTCTGTCTATATATACATATATGCAGCAAAATTAAAGCATCAGAACACAAACTCTCTGATTTCTACCAGCTTGCTTTGACTGTTTTAACATGTATCTTCAATCATTAGAAAAAAGAAAAAACAAGTTAGCTGCATCTGTCTGCAGAGATTTTATTGCTACCATCATGAGTCATTCTGTGCTGTCGAGAACTACCTACTCAAAACAGTGATTAATAGAACTGGGCTTAAAACACATACAAGAAAGACTTAAAGTTCAATTGCAGCATTGCAATGTGAAAAGCATACCTTTTATGCTTTTGAAGGATTAAAAAACAATCTAAAAGCACACTCCTTTTTCATTATGACTCTTATTACTTGGAGTGAACAGGAGAGTGGGTAGCACTTACTAAGCCATTTATGAATTCTTAATCGTGTAGTACATCTCATTAGGCCAGAAAATGCTTCAAAAGATTTTGAAGTCCTATTTTTCTTTGGTGGTTATCAAGGATTAAACAATTTTACTGATGTAAAATGAGGTCCAATTACAGGTTCACAACAAACAATGTCTCTGCAACCTTAACCAGATAGCAACCAGGATATGATAATGAATGAATTAACCGAGCAGCAATTGTCAGTTTTAACATCTCCTAACATATCGTTGGCATTTGTTCAAAAAATTGCATTTGGCAGTTTGTTCAGAAAATTTGCAGGGAATTTATCCTTTTAGAATTGTTCTTCTTTTCTCATTTTAGTTCCTATATATTTCCATGTTAGACATTTAGAAAGTTCTTGTTTTACCGGCACCAGTACTTTTATTTTGTTTAGATAAACAGCACGTAGATCAAGGAGCTTTTTGTTCATCTTCGTTAGTGCTATTTTACAACTTCTTTTCTTGGCCTTCATATGATGCTGAGCTCTCACATTAGTACGACTTATCATTAGTACAGCTGTCTGCCTACACCAGCACTGCCAGGCTGTGAAATATCCATACCTGTAGTGATTTTGATTGCTTCTTTGATATCTAAGGAAAGAAAGGAAGGAAAAATCTTAATTCTGCCTCTTTATGTATAGTTCTTTCTGTCTTTGGCCTTCAGCTGGAAGAAAAAAACAGGCAACTGCAAGAGCGCCTGGAGCTAGCGGAGCAGAAACTGCAGCAGACCATGCGGAAGGCTGAAACCTTACCCGAAGTGGAGGCTGAGCTGGCGCAGAGAATTGCAGCCCTCACTAAGGTACTGCACTGAGAAATAGGTTCATTTCAGAGTGCTGACTGTTTAACTTCGATTTGCATCCAGATTCCTCACTTCAAGGACAAACATAATGTGCTCTCAAGCTGATTTGAAAAGGAGAAAACATTTCCTGATAAGTATGTACCACAAGTTAGTATTAACCAGCAATGTTCTCAATGCTGTGTTTATAATTCTTACCATTTTGGTGACAGACGAAATAGTTATTTGTAAGTTAGCCTACACTGCATTTATAAAGGAGTCATAGATTTCCAATACATTAATTAACCCAGAAAGATTTTACTATGTCAGAGTTTCCAATTTAAGAAAAATGAAAAAAAAAAGTCATAGTTGTCCTTGATGTTTTCAAGGATCATGCTTGTGAAACAACAATTATTTTCAATTATCCCCCAAAATACTATAAAATCAAATCCTAATGGTGGCTGGAATCATTTGTGCAAGACAATTGAAGACAACTTGTGCTACATACTTGCAGTACATACTTATGAGGCTTGTTTTAATCATTCTTTGTATTGTGTAATCACAAAGACAAATGTGAAACCCCATGAGGACCACAAACGGTGTGGTTTTTCTGATAGCATTTTGTTACATGGCAGCTTTCTTGCAGAAGAATATGAAGATAAAAACAAATTTTCAGTAGTCTGGTTATCATATTTGGCTTCTATTATACTTTCAGGTATGCATGCAGTTAAAACTGTAGTTCAGGTATTATCAACTTTATTAAGACATATAATGATAATGTTTTTTTCTTGCTATCTTCTAATCAGACAAAAATGAAAAACACCTTTGAGAGAGGGTATTACATATCATTCTGATTTATCTAAGATTTCTTTTCTCTATTGCCAAGGAGTGTTTCTGGCTATTTATATGCCTAGCCATTTTTATATTAATGGATTTTTTTTCTTTTTTTTACAATTCTCATGTTTTTCCGTTTATGCAGAAGCCTTACGTGCTAAGTGACTCATTAATAGAGCCTGATTTCTGTGTAATTTAGTTAACTAGAAAGAGAGGCTTTGGGGGGGGGGTGTTTTGTTTTTTTATTTGACTTTGTTAAGGCAAGATCATTATTCAGTAATCAAGATTTTGTGCTGTCCGCTTCAGGTTTATATGAATGGGTGGGAATCTGAAAGGCAGACTGAAAATGGTGGAAAAAAGAAGAATCAGCATAAAGAGAGCTACATGAAATACCAAACAAACATTACTGCATTTTAATAAAAACTAAGGTGCACAAAAGAGCAATCCCTTGGCAACTTAATATTTTTCAGGTTTTTCTTTTCTGATTTGACAAATAATCACATATTCTAATGCCCTTAGTAGTTTAAAAATATTGTTTTCTATTTTAAGAGGACTTTTCCTGAATAATTTCTTCAGCAATTAGGCACCAGTAAGTATTTTGCAGTCTCAAGCATGTCTTTTCTTGCAACTGCATTTTTTCTTGAACATATATTAATGATAAATATTGCAAGAAGAAATCCCATTTCAATCACGCAGAGTATGCAGGGATATTGTTGTTACCGTGACCATAAAGCTCCAGTATACATCTCCGTTTGTCTTCTTACATTGTTTCATTTGATGTGGTTAGAGAACTGTGAACAGAGCTGACACACCACCCCATTTCACTTTGATGGACTTCATCAAAGTTTTTGCCAAGAGGGAAAGCCTGAGAAGTCAATCAGACCGTAATGCCAGTTCTGTCCATTTCTCTCTGATTACACAGAAAGCTGAAGAAACAAATGCAAACTGAAAGTCAAAGTCCAGTGTCTTTCATGGATCACATAAATTTGCCTGGAACCAGTGACTACACTGCAGTCACTTCAGCTTGTTTAAGTAGTTTTAAATTGGCTAGCTGGGATACTGTTAACAGACTAGCCACCCAATGAAAGCTGAAAAACCTACCTAAGAAGCTGAGTAACGCTTAAGTAATTTTGCCGGTGTTGAGCTTTGTGCCAATATACCTGCTCTGTTAGTACTACTCAAACTAGCTGGCTTCAGACTAACTTAAGTCTGCCTGTGTAAGCTGTGGTCACTGCAATGTTGATGTATACTAAGAAGTAAAAGATGAGTCCCCCGAATCAACAAGCTTTTTTGCACTGAAAAAAATCAAAATTTTGATTCTCCTTTCTTTTATACTACCTCAGTGAAAGTGGCCTCACTGAGATTAATGGGGTTACAATGGTATGAAAGTGGAGGTGAGTTGAGCCGAATATATTTTACATATTTATTAAAGGAAAGTGGTATGGGATACCTGGAAACCATGACTGCTTTGCTGTGGGTAAAAAAAACCCAGTTATCTACATATGCATATAGAACAGAACAAATGTGTTCTGGATTTGGATGTGATATTTTTTCTCAAGCTGAAAATATGCATGTTACAATTCTGCATTCAACTTACTATATTCTTCCTCATAATAAACCTGAGTTGGGATCCTGCAAGAGAAGGATGTAGTACGAGATCCTTCTATTGTGTCAGTTTTTAAAACCTGAGTTAAATTTCTTGCTTTATATGGGCTAGTGAATGTTTTTTGCTACTTTTCCATGCCCAAACTAGTTCATAAGGAGTGAACTTCCAAAAGTTTGGAATATACAGTGAACTCAGATAAGTACCCATAAATTTACCTGAATCATTTGAACTTTTCTTTGGCTTTGTTTTCACTGTGTTCTGACCATTGGGTGAGCAACTGGAGGGTTAGTCAACCTGTGGCAGACTAACCTGGAACGGCATGATCCCATGTACTGTGCTGTCCTGCCTGGCCATCGCACTGGCATTTTGTCTGGTCATGACAAGTAGCACAGCTCTCAGCATGTATCCCGGGATCTAGACTGCCATGATTCATTGAGCCACCTTGTACTCACTCTCACAGTGTGATTTGTTTGCCTGCCCTGGAGAAGAGGCAGTTGGTAGCAGGATGAACCTCCCTCCAAAGTTAACTGAACCATTATTTATTCTACAAGATGCTTGTTTTCCTCAGAAGAGACAGACATTGGAGCATTCAGCATCTTTGGATGTCTGTCAAGTATGATTTCTCCTTTCATGTAGTTAGGAGATGGTCTAGTAGAGACAACCTGCATCCACCTACTTCCATTCAGTCACTCCCACCAGAAGTCACTCTCTCCTTGGGTGCTTGTGCAGCTGAGGTACACCTTCACTCCTCCGATCACAAGACGGCCTTGAGCATTTTATGCCATCATTCCAGTATGCAGATTACCAGAAATGCCAACAGTGCTTTTTAGCTGCATTAGAGAAGCACTGAGAGGGAGAAGAGGAAACTGAGGCAGCAGTCATATATACCATAATCATAGTAAAACACAGTTAGCACAATAACATATTTAGCTAATTTTAAAGGTGAAGAAAAATGACATGAAAACTGGAGGCAAGTGAGACATAGTGCTTGTTTTGTGAGGATGCGGGTATCTGATTTGCATTAAGTTGAAAAGAAGTAACAAGAGAGTGAAAGGAGAAGAAGAGCTGCGGAGGAAAGGATGCAAAGGAGACAAAGAAGGTCTCTTGCAGGAAGAAGGTGAGTAAGACAGAAACTTCTCTGAGAAGAAGGGAGGAAGAGAAGATGATGTATTCACCGCTGAAGGAAGTTGATTAATCTTCTGCTGGAAAAAAATGAGAAAATCTTTTGTGAGGAGGGAAGCACAAGAAATAACTCCACATTTACAACACCTCACTGTCAAACCACCCCTCCTCCTGTGCTCCCCTTTCCACAGACGATTTTGTCTTGATGGGAGGACAAAGGGAAAGAAGAAGGGATGACAGAGCTAAATGAAAGGAGTTGCTGACTAAACTTAAGAGGTGTAGAAGGTAGCAGCAAAAAGAGGAAGGGCAAGAATGTGTGGATATCTAGTGACTGAAAGGCTGGGTTTCAGAAAAAGGCGTGATTTAAGCCAAGACACTTTATTTCATATTTGCAATGGGCTAGAAGTGATCAGTAGCTGATAACTCTATGAGCTGTTGTGGCTCAGTCACCATGATCACCTTCAAATGCACCTTGCATAGTTCAATAATGTATTGTTTTATTCTTGGGTCACTCACTAATTCAAGAGATAGCCAAAGGAATGTGTGCCATAAGAAGTTAGTAGAAAATCTGGAGACAGCAGGTGTTCAAAAGTCAAGGTCTCCAAACTGTGGAAATTAGCTTGTACCATTAGAAAAGTTTAGATTTGATCCTGCAGCTCAGCAAGAGGAAGAAAAATGATGACACCTGTATTGTACAGGTGCTTTCTGCATCAGTATGACACAAACTGGATTTTTTCAACTAAGATGCAAGGACCTAGAAAATGTGCAGTGCCAACAGTAACAGATGATGTGAAAGCAACATTTTTTTGGTGGGCGCATTAGCAACAGGAGCAGCAGCAGAGTTTTAACAGGGTTAGAGAGCAATAATACAAGCTGCTTTGGTATTCCATCAAAGCAAATTTTTCCTGTCTATTACTGGCTTGTACTGGCTATTTCGTTGCTATTTTGTAGCATATAAAGTGCAAATTGAGCATTAAGACTCATGCTGGTATCTCATAGGGGTTAGACATTGTTAGTTCTTGTCCACATATTTTTAATCCAGTCTAATATACACAATTTCACAAATCTATTTATAACTGAATATGCTGGCTAAATGCTTTGAATGCTACTTGCTGAATACCACACCATGTGTCTTGCTAATCCTCCTATACAGAGTAATAGAAAAGAGTCATGTAAGTCATGTATTAAAAAGAAGAATCTAGGATGAGGTCTGCCAAGCCAGTAGCCATGCAAGTTCCACTTTAGAAAGTTTTTAACTCTCAGCAAAGCAGTACTGAAGAAATCCAACTTCTGGTTATGAACCTCAGAGTCCATAGTTGTTCATTCTGTCTCAGGTGTGTCTTATTTAGAATATTAAATATTTAGAATAATGACATTTGTTTTGATTCTAACACATATTGAATTTTAATTAATTTTAAAGTCCCTTTACCTACCAGAGAGATGTAAAGAGAGATTATTGTTGAGATTAGCTTTTCCTTTTTTATGCTAGAAAACATAATAGAGGTACTCTGAGCTACATTCAGCAAGGTTTTTAAGCAAGGATGTGCCTTTCAACACTTTAATATTTTTTATTAAAAGAAACCTATCATGCAAAAAGATTTACGTATATCTATGTGTGTGTATATATAGATATATACACACACACACACACCCCTTACTGAATTACAGCCATGGACAGTTAATGCAGCAGGAAGTGATGAAATAAGCAAAATTAGATATTTGTAAGAATTTTATGAGCATTTCTTATTCTTGTAAGAAAGCTTTCTATATAATATATAAATTGTGTATTCAGATAGCATGCATACTTCAGAAAATAATTTTCCTCCTCCTTCTCCTCTCCCAATAATAGTTAGACATAATATCACAATTACTTTATCCATTCAGAAGACAGTTTCCTTCTAAGGAATAAGCTATAGCATGGTTTGGATGGAAAAATCTTATCTTTCTTTTTTTAATCTGAGAAATAAATGTGAATGACAGCTAGTTAGACTGGCTTCTCAAGGGCAGGTTGTGGCAGGCGGCACTACATATCAGAAGTCTTAAATGAGATCTCCTTTGAATCTTGAAGTACTAGCTTTGATTATTTTATTATTTTTGCGTAAGCTTGCAATTAAGTGTATAGAGGCAGTGAAGATTAAGGAACTCACGTTTGAAGTTTGCAGTCAGCTGATGAAACTTCCAAGTAGTTTAATTTTGTAGGGTGATAGCCCCAATAGGTGCTGTATCTCCTTCAATGAAAGTGGTTTCAAAAGAGGTGGAATTCCTTAATCCTTCCCCATCATGAGCTCAGAGCTTTGACAATGATTTCAAACCTTCTCCTGACCTTAGAGCCACATTAAGGGAAAGCCTCCAACCAGTGGTTCAGACAGGACTCTGGGAGGGGAGGAGAAGAGCTTATCTCCTGTTAAGATAAAGCTTGTCATCATGGAAGGGATAACATGTCCTGGTTTCTGCCATCCCAGGGACTGAATTTTTTTCAATCCTATCTTCTTATTTATTCAATTTGGGAAAAGAAGCAGTGAGATATCGTATGAGTGTTAAAACAAACTAATATGCAAAACTCAAAGTTAAGATGAGGTAAATCGTAAAGTAATCATCACTGGTCTAAATTGTAACAAATAGACCAAAGTTTCGGATAATAAGTCCAAATACATCACAATAGGCCTGTTTCATGATCAGAAACAGTAATTGCACTTATCAAATGAGCTTAGTTAGAAATTATACTGACCCTTTCCTTTACATTTTGCAAATATTTGAATTTTGTAAATATACTTAATCTGAAAAGCAAGTAAGTGTTAGTGGTCTTCAATGTTAAGCATAATACTTGCATTTATACAAGGCACGGTTTTCTTATGAATGTCTACATATCAGCAGCTGCAGTTTAGATTTATAAAACTGTAGGTCATAATTTTGTTTTCTGTCTGATATTTCAGTCCTGATAATACTTTTAAGTTTGTGTGTGATTTGGAGTTATGTTGTACAGCTGGAGTTACTTTGATATCTATTCCTAATTATTATTCTGATAAATCAATAGTAGGCAACAGTCTCACTAAAAAATACAGTTTCAAAAGTAGTATTTATTGTACATATTGGGGTTTGCTCATCTGAAGACTAAGAGTTCAGGATCTCTTTCTGAGAGAGGGTAAACTTGAAAGAATGAAATAGTGAGTGTTTGACAAGCACAGGCTCGCAACTCCAAGGCATCAGTAGCACTGTCTAGATTCCTTATGCACACTTCCATTTCCATGGCAACAAATTCAACATAGCTTTCCCCTTTCTTAAGTGTTTTTTTTTTCATTTTTGATGATAACATAGACTTGTTTGATATGACAATAACATGGACATTCATGTTTTGCAATAGATGACCTAATTAAGGTCAACTTCTGTCAGAAGTAGTAATGGATCTTTGGATGGATTACCATTTCTATATTCAGTAATGGCTTTTTGTTCCAATTAATATATTTCTGTTTATAGGTTCTTCTTTTATCTGATGACCCTGATCTTGCCAAAGGGATCCACCAGGGTGGATCCTTTCAAAGGGATATAAACTAAATTATTTATTTGGATAAAAGGGCTTATGTAGTGTATTCTAAAATGGAATACTAAACCTTGAGCCTTGTCTCTTTTGATGTTCTTTCGGTTTTCTAGAAATTAGGGAGTATACCATAACATTTCACAGTTCTATAATTGATCAATCCATTGATTTAGTATTTATGCATTGTTTTAATTCCTAGAAAATGGTAGAAAAATTATAAAGGACTTTCTGACAGTGGCCTCGCGGAGTCGTATTCTGGTGTTTAGTTTGTCATAATTCCAAATAACATTAGACTCTCTTAGGCAGTGTTGCTTTGATTTCACTATGTAGTAATCTGTCATCAGCCAGTCATCACTAACCTTGAACTTCCATGTGTAGGTTGATAGCTTTTTTAGCATTCCATTATTTTTCAGTTTACCACATCAACTGCATCATAATCACCAAGTATCAGTGTAGTTTATTCCACGTAAAAATCTGTCAGTTAAAAGTATTAAATTTTCAGTCACACTTTTCTTTTAAGCATTCTGTGCTGTGTTCTGTTCAGTGTCAGTGTCTTTAGTTCTGATTTTTCAATTTTGTCCCTCTCCTTTTCCTTGACTTGTTAGTCTGATCCAACCTCTTCTACCTCATCTGATGATTATCAATATATTATGGAAGCTAAACTACAAGAAATGATCTCCATACGTAGGAAGGTAGTCCTACTGGACTTTACTTTCTATTGCTAAATAGAATTCATCTGATTTGTTTTCATTTTTTTTTAACTTGTTTTATTTTTTTTTAATTGATAATCAACCATCGTGCAGTTCAGTGCTTCAGGAGCTTACAATTTTACGATGGCAGGTTTGTGTTCAAACCATGCACAGTCTGCATGTTACATTTGGCTGATTTCATTGCTCATAAATAACTCCAATGTTTTGCTGATGCTTGGATGTAACAGGCCTTCGTAGCTGACACATTTCAAGCAATGCTGTTCAGCTGCCTGTTTAAATAAAGTTTCTTTTCTGAAAACTCAGTTTGCAGTTAGTAGTAGCTTGCTTTATGTTTTGTTTAAACTTTACTGAGATAAAGACTTACAAAGCCATTTAAATTATAAAAAGAGTCTTTCTATTTTTTTACAGGCAGAAGAAAGGCATGGAAATATTGAAGAACGTATGAGACATTTAGAAGCTCAACTTGAAGAGAAGAATCAGGAACTTCAAAGAGTATGTGTATTGCAGATAACTTCTGCATGTTTTACTCTTTTAATTTGTCTGAATAGTGCTACATTATAAACTACAGCACACAAATCTATTGACTGGTAAATGCTTTATTTGTAGCAGTGATGGCAGCATCTTCCCATTTTATTTAACCAACTTAATGTAGTAATTTACATCTAGTTGCAGCTGTCTGAGTATTCTGCTGGTACAAAAGTGAATGTGTATTAATCAATAACTAACTAAATTTCTTGTGGAATTTCTTTACATGTATTCAGTTACCATAAAATTTTTGCCTTTTAATGATACAAGTCCGTACTGGTTACCTTTGAACACTAACAGTCTGTCCCTTCTATCCTATATTAAAGGCAAGGCAAAGAGAAAAAATGAATGAGGAGCACAACAAAAGACTATCGGATACTGTAGACAGACTTTTGACAGAATCCAACGAGCGTCTGCAGCTACACTTAAAAGAGAGAATGGCAGCACTGGAGGAAAAGGTAACGTGCAAAGGGCAGTATAAACTTCAGCTTATCAGTGGAGAGACTGATGCAAAGTTTGTAAATAACCAGTCCACCAAATGCTATGAGACAGTGAGAAAAAGGGAATTAGAACTGAGGATGGCCATGTTTCAGATGTGCTGTCAATCCTGTATTTCAGCCTGCTAATTTTCCCTCCTTCCTGTGTGCAGTAAGAATGAAATACTCTCACCACAGGAGAAGGAACCGCTTCCGTAGGAGAAGGAGTGATGTCTACCAGCTTTCCGTGATGTTTTAGCTTTCTGTAAGACATAATGTACCTGTAAAATTCAAATCATAAGACCTTTTTATCCATCATTTCCTTAATCTCTTCCTCTTCTGCTTATGTACCTCTAGTTTGATCTGAGGGGAATCTTTCAGAAGCATATTTCAGAATCTGTCAGAGGATATATTTCCAAGTTATATCATTGAAACAAAATGTTTTACAAAGCAAGATATACCCATTAAAAAGAACAACTTGGGAGAAATAGATGTGTAGAAGATGAGAGTCACTCAGTTCAACAAAAATCCAAAGTTTTTCCTGTTCTTGAAAGAAAATTTTCTTACATGCTTTGGTTATTTTTAGTGTTCGAAATTTAATATGGACTCAAACTGAAGCAGTAAAGGATTTTAATTTTAAGTTCAGTGATTAACAAGGTTGATTTGTTACATAACTTTGTTAACTTGAGTATGGAGGCTACATGTATATGGTGGTATCTGATATTTAACATTTCTTTAATTTCTTTCCTGTTAATCTATATTTCAATTTTCTTTTTACTTCCTAGAATGTTTTAATTCAAGAATCTGAAAGTTTCAGGAAGAACCTGGAAGAGTCTTTGCATGACAAGGTGCTATAAAATACTGCTATTTTATCTGTTTTTATCAAATGTTATATATTTATTATTTAGACATATGTATGAGGTATATTTAATTCTTCAACTGGCATGAAAAATCTTCCTGTTTTTACTGATAATTCCTTTAATCACCCAGATGTCTCAACTAGCCATTCAAGGTTTCTAACAATTCTTCTAAGCTAAGTTTATGGTTGAAATCCTAGCCTTGGGAAGTCAGTACTAAAATTCATACCGATTTTACTGGCTCCGGAATTTTTGTTCTATCAGTTTTAATTCTGAAGAAGTCTTGTTTAACAGAGATGTACCCATAACTGGTTACACTTTCACAGTGAAGAATATAATTGCTGGATTTGATGCAAATCTTCTTAACAGGTGCAGTGACGTTATGTTAAATATAGCTGAAAATTACCTTTTTTAGTTCATTGCAGGTTAACCCCTAATACTGCTTAGTGAATCAGTCAGATTAATTATAAATATTTATTTGAAATCCAAGTGTTTGGGCTTTTTTTTTCCCAAGTTATATGTGCCTTGAGGGCAGCGGAATACACAAATATATCTGCCTTCAGATTCATAGAGGAAGTGTTTCTGTAATGTATTGAATTCATGTAAAAGAAATTGTATAGAATTCTGAAGCATAGCACCATTTGATACTAAGGAAGAATATAATTACATCCCAAAACAGATATATTGAGGAAAAAATAGAAAAAGAAATATCTGTGCAAATCGATTGTTATTTTCATCCACGTTCAGATAACCTTGTAGAAAGGAAGAGAGATATTCTAATTAAAGCCCCCAAAAGGAGCTCATGAAATTGTCTGGGTTCCTGGCTTCTGTATATTTTCTTTGTGAAGCCAGATAAGCAGTTTAGAGCTTATTTAAACTGTAGTAACTCTTCTAGAATAACTTCTCATATAGATTGCGTATTGTAAATTCCTTTTCATGGTGTAGTTTATTTAGTTCCTAACTCGTTCCTAAGTATGCCACGGTAGCTAATCCACTTCCCTGCATAAACGTAGTCTTTCCACCATTCTTTATTCTGTCTATGCAAACTGTGAGAGTGATTTTGATCAAGAAATTTCTGTGGTGGAGGCAGGGAAAAAGAGAATGACATTTGCAAAACAGGGCTTGTAGGTGTTATCATGATGTTCTGAACAACAAGGCAATCCCTTATGTGTTCTTCACTATTGCAGAATAACTAAAATATTTTCTATCCCATTATAGATGTCTGAGAAGGTGGCATTTCATAATATTTACTATAATGTATTTTAAATAAATAAAATTTTCCTACTCTACTACTATAGTTATAAGATGCATCTTCTGTGGCAAAATCAGGATTATACTTCACCATCAAGGTGGTGACAGACTGGATATTTCTAAAGCCGTATCAATTGAATCAAAGCTTCCTATCATTTTGCTGGCAGAGAATCTAAACCTGAATTATGGACTCTGTCCATCTGTGTCAAGAGTCATATGAATATTTAAGACAGAAACCAAATTGAAAAAGAATTAGCCACTGTATTCATTTCCACTATAACACTATTAAAACAATAAAGTTACATTGGAAATAACTCTGGAAAAATAAAGTAGTTACACAGATAGAAACAAACTGATATAAAAATCTACATTTTTATGATAGTATTTTGTGCAAAAATGTTTTTAAGTTTTATTTGTTGTGTTTATTTATTGGTTCTTGCTTAAGGGTGGGAAGAACATTTAGAAGTGAGATAAATATATTATCATTAGAAAAAGTCAGCTAAAGCTCTGTGCACTTAATGGAGAGGAGTTTTTTTATTATGTTCAGGTTTATATTCAAGGTATCTTATCTTACTTGTTTAGCTTTATGAGATTAATATCTCATAAAGTAAGTTTATTTTGTATCAAAAGTAAGTATATCTTATTTTTCTCATATCCAGGAAAGACTTGCAGAAGAAATTGAGAAACTGAGATCTGAACTGGACCAGATGAAGTTGAGGGCTGGTTCGTTAATTGAACCCTCGTTGTCAAGGTAATATTTAAAGACAAACATTTCCCAACTTTGAATTGCAAGAGAACATAAATAGAAATGTCTAGTCTTTGCAACAAGGATGTGTTCAGACTACACATTAAAGAAATACATGATTATTTTTAAAATATAAAATCGGTGCTATGATTATTATTGTTGCTTTTCGCTTTTTTCGTAGGTATATGGGGCCTTATAGCAGTGAGTATGCACTGAAATATCACTGAAATCAGGGGAGGTCCTTTAAATTATGGAAAGTTTTTGAAAGTATATCAAAATACTTTATCATTAAGCACTCCTGGAAAAAAATAAGTTACAACTATCATCCTTAAAACTAAAATTGATCAGCATATATATGATTCTATTAATTGATATGATTCTATCAATTACATCTAACAACAACTTTTTTCATTAACTTTTTTCAATTAACTTTCTATAGCATGTAGAACAAGACCACAGGCCTTCGGCTAACAATGAAAGCAGTATTCGGAGAGATCTGTCAATAATACATTATGTCTCTTTGAGACAGAAGAGCAATATGGAGTCAATAGTGGGACAGGTAGCATAGAAGTAACCACTAACAGCTGAAATAATTTCATGAAAATAGTGTTAGAATTCTGAAAAGATAGTCCTTCTTGCTCAAGGGTATCCTGTGAAATAAAATTGATCCTTTATTGATAATTGTTTGTGCCATGTCCTCTTTTCATAGCAAGCAACACTAATATGTTAACTTTTAAAGACTGCTGGCCAAAGCTCTTGGCCCAAGACTAAATTCAGAGCACTGTTATCCTACGACATTTACTCCCACTGAATCCTGCTGGTTTTGCTTGCTCCAGATACTGTGTGCCTCAGGCATCTTGCTCAGCACTTGGACATGACTTTTCCCCAGATCTTTTATTGTCTTTGGAATAATATTATTCTACATATGGAGAACTATTAATGAAATTCACAATGAAATATTTGTAATTGTAATAATTTTTGTTCCTTTGGGAGTGTAAGTATGTATACAGACATGCACAACACTGGTCTTTGATGCTGAGGGCTTTGCTAGGACAGAGACTATCGAAGAGATGTGTCGGGAGCAGCCGCCCTTGGTGAACAGAAGCCTTTCTTGCTGGGTATATGAATATCATTAGCTCATGCTCTGTAAATAGTCTGTTTAGCCCTTGTCAAAGGGCTGCTTGAACTTGGCAAGCTATCTAAATGTCTTGGGAATTCAGCAATTCCCCTAAAACAGTACACTTTCCCATTCATGACCTCACATGTGCAAAGCTACCAGCAGTAGTATGAGCTCTTGTTTCTAATATGTTTCCCCCTCTCAGGAATATGGAGGTCTCAGCATTAACTATTTATTGTTCACAGTCCATATTCAGTTCTGTTTTTACAGAAGTCTGCTCTTTCAGCAGAAGACTAAAGAAGCTGGTCAGCAATAAATGTCTGCTGCCAGACACTAGAACCTGGACTGTAACTTATTCCCTGCCAACTTACTACAGAAGTACTAAATATTATTAATTATCAAAGCAAAGTGCTATTGTAGCAAATATTGTACAAACACAGAACATAAAAGATAGTCATTGCCCTAAAGAGTTTACAATGTAAGAGAGGAGAAACATACAGGGAAAAAAAAAATTGTAGTCCAGTGTGGTAGATGGAGGTTTGAAGACATTTGTAGCGCAGCTGTTGTCAAGTTTTCATATTGGTGTAATAATAAAAGTGAGTTTTAGACAATTTTATAAGGTAAAATCCCAATTTTTCTAGTATTATGGAAGCACCTACCATGCATGATGGGAAGCCTAAGAGAAAGTATACTGATGGTTGTTTGAAAAATAATGCAGAGGCAATAGAGATTAGCATAATCACCCAAATAGTGATGAGAGCCAAAAAGCCTCAGGGGATGAAAGGTAACTGTTAGACAGTGGATCAGTCATGAAAGTTTGCTGAAGCACAAAGATTTTCAGGAGCTTCTGGAAACAAGCATACAGAAGACCATAAGTCCTTATAGGTATACATAAATTAGGTTTAAAAAATTGTCCTACAATTAGTCCTACAATGACTTTTTTCATTTTTAAATTTATCTGAAGACCATGAAACTTTAGAACCAGCATATATGCAAATTATAGAAAACTTAAATACATTTGGAAAAGGGAACATCAAGCAAAACATTAATAAGTTTTTCATGCACTATGACTAAGACAAAGATCATTGATCACTTAAAATAATGTTGATCTTAGCTTTATATTAGCTAATTTCTTATTCTTTTAACTTTGTTGAAATAACAGTGATTTATATTAGGAGACCATCCACACAGATTCCAAGTTTGCTTCTCTTAGCTGCTGTTTACCATGATGATTTATAGATAGAAAAAAGAAGAGGACCAACATTTATGACTGCACTATGAGCTCACCTAAAATCTGAGTTCTGAAATATTATCCAGTATGATTATATCATATTTTCACATTTCCAGGAATCTGATATCCTCTATCTTTTTTTTATAATATTTATTTTTTGTAAGTGATATTATATTAGCACACTTGAAATCTTTGTTATTATTTTAGATTTGTCACAGTACTTGTAATACCACATAGCAATTAAGTTTCTCCATACCATTCTGTCAAAGTGCCTTTATTCTGCTATAAAGTGACTCACTTCTGTTAGCAGAGGGGTCAGTCTTTGGTCTTTCTGAAGAGATATCTCATCATGTTGGTTGCTGCTTGCTCTGGTGAGAGCAGCTTCCTGTTACAGTACGTAGTCCTCTGCGTGTTTGTGCGGTTGCACAGACCCCCCACAGCAGTTAGAGGCTTTCACATTTATCAATATCTTCTCACATTTATCAGTAAGCAGACATCACAGTTGTGTTGTTTTATCTTTCACTTTCATTTTATGAAAGTGATGTTTGAAATTTTCGACCAATGCTTCAGTCTTCCGAGTACCAGGGTGTCTAAATTCAAATTAAATTCTTCTCGGGGAAAAGTGAATCTGTATGTTTAGAAACAGAGATATAAAACTAGAGCCTGGGGAAACAGTCACACTTACAGTCTGAAGTTCATGCAGACTTCTGTGTAAATAAATGTGGTTTTCTGAAAGATCAGGCATTCCCTTACTTAGCTTTTGTCCCTAAGGCTAAAGCCATCATTTTCTTGGGCAGCCTTCTCCTCAAAGTGTGAGAAGTGTTTGCGAACAAAAATTTCATTTTGTTTCTGAGGGTTTTTTTTCTGATTTGTTTCTGAAACTGATTATTAACATTGCTCTGAACCTTGTAAGTTGTCTGTAGCTGATTGTAAGCATTTTTCCCATGTTTTAAAAAATATTTAAATACAGCTTTAAACTCCCATTTTATGCTCTTTATAGATACTGAAACATCAAGTAGAAAGGCTTTGTTCTCCTATCCCTGTTATTAGTAAAACAGAGATTAAAACTTCCCTTACTAATAGCATGGTTTTAGTTAGCAGTCCTCTTCTCTCCATTCCAGCTATCTCAGGGAGAGCTAATGCAGGGGCGTGCTCATCTGTCTGTAGAGCATTGGGTGCTCTTCCTTGTCCTCTTTGAAAGCCATGAGCGTATTTTAGGAGTCGCTATAAATACATACATACTTAGTTGTCTTATCAATATAGTATTTGTTACCTTTCTTTTTTCTACCATAGTTATGTGCTATTATAATCATGTGCCTATACACTTATTCATATATTTCTGTGGAGATGGGTTATGTATTAAGAACTAGAAATTGGCCAGGTCTCCACTGCTGTGGTTGACTGCTCAAATGGTGCACGGAGCCTTTGCTCTTCTGACTTCCCTGCGCAGCCCGTAGGTGGGATGCCTCTAAGGGCCCATACAGGGGAATTTTTATGGCTGTTGTTTGATCAAGGACATGAAAGGCCGGAGAACGGTGTCTGCAGCCAAGAAAAGATGTGCTGAAGCCAGCAAGCACATGCGTCACCACAACGTCCCAAGACTTACCAGGACCATAGAAAAATTTCAGGGTCAACCGTCATTATTCCAGAATCTTTCTAAAGTAGGGCCTATTCTTCTTGGTGTGCTGACAGCTTCTCATTTCAAAACTACACTCCTGTCCTAAATGTATTTTTATGGAAAACTTGTAGGTGCTTTTTCTCAGGTTTATTCTCTCAAAAGCATCATTAGATACACACAATCCATTCATAACCTATGCTATATATCTCAGGGCAGTTCACTGATATTTTCATAATGCAGAGCAGAGCTTTACGGTCAGAATGTTTTATAGATATCTTCACTCGTGAACATGTGCCATTCTTACAGTAACCTCAGGAATATTTATTCAGGAAAGTAATGGAAGGAAAATACATAGGATAGTAGATTCAACAGTCAGTACAGCTAATTGTCTTCACCTGAACTCTGCATGTTTTTTCCATGTAAAACTTTTGGATCATAAGTTTTACTATGCAAGGCCTTCATTTTGAAAAATCAAAGGGTTTTTTTATTGCCTTAATCTTCTCATAATATGATTTCAATTTTTTGCTTTTAAAAGTTTTTGTTTAAGTGTAATGTTTTTGTCATTTCTTCTGTGAGACACAATAGTTTGCTTAAAAAAAAATTAAAAATTAAAAATCTGTCTTTCTATACTGAAGGTCAGTGGATTATTACTGTTATTACTATATATACTCTCTCAGTCTATTGCTTTGGCTCTTTTTTAGGCCTCATCTTGACACATCAGCAGAGCTGAGGTATTCTGTGGGCTCACTGGTTGATAGCCAGTCTGACTTTCGGTCAACTAAAGTGATAAGGCGACCTAGAAGAGGCCGGATGGGAGTACGCAGAGACGAACCAAAGGTTAATCACCAATTTCATTTCAAATATTCCTTGATAAGAGAATGTATTTCAGACTGTTAAGCTTTCAGTTTGTGTATTTCAGGAAAAAGCACGTCAAATACAAACAGCAAGGTTTGTTTTGTTTTGTTTTGCTTTCCCCATACATACTCAGACAAGAGTACTGTTGTACTAAAATGAAGGCAGAGAAGATTTAAGTTCAGATATCAAAGTTCAAACATACTTTCCTGTCTGTCTTTTCTGCGTATCACTGCAAATTTCCCTGTTAGTTAATTTTACATGACATTAGAAATTATATGAAAATACTTTACACCATCTGCAATGCCAAAAAAATGCCTCTTTGCAGTAATATTACAAGTGTTAACAGAGAATTAATCCTTGAATAAGGACTCTTAAATGTTAGTTGCTCTCCTTTGCCATTTTATAGAAATCCAACTTTGAAATTGTTTTTCGTGGACTAAGCCATATATACTTCCTAATTCCTACTAGGTAAAATCACTTGGAGATCATGAGTGGAACAGGACTCAGCAGATAGGAGTTTTGAGCAGCCATCCATTTGAAAGTGACACCGAAATGTCTGACATTGACGACGATGATAGAGAAACACTTTTCAGTTCCATGGACCTTCTGTCACCAAGTGGCCATTCAGATGCCCAGACTCTGGCCATGATGCTTCAGGAGCAGCTGGATGCTATCAATAAAGAAATCAGGTATGTAACTGAACCAGCTGGGATGTGCTTTTTGATTAGAGCTTTAACCTCTGCTTAACGCATGAGTTCAGGTACCATTGATCACAATGAGAAAACCAGTCATACATTCAAAGGACTGGGAACATGTCTGTTTTTTGAATATTTACTGTTTGAGCATAACAATGGTTTCTTCATTTCCTAAACATATGGCTTTCAGAAAGTGTCCCAAATGAAGAAATGCTGGCCAGTTAAAAGGAAATATGTTAGAGAAAGCTAGCGCAGGGAAGATTTGACAGATCTCTAGTCGTAGTCATCTTTTCAAGATCTTTTCTGTATTCTGCATAGCTCTGTTTTCTCACTAATGACCTCCTGTCTGAAATATTCAGTGCTGTTCATGCTTTCTTCTGGCAATTATTGCTATATTTTACCTCAGATAAGCCAATTTTTCTAAGACGTATATGGAACCAGAGAGTGTGACTTTTTCGTGCTCCAAGTTGAGTTATAGTGCTTGGAAATAATTAGTGAAATGAATGTATTTTGCCAAAATCTATGCAGATTTAATGAAGTGATAGAGAATCCAGTGATACTATTTTAATTAAGGGATTTTTCTAAGTGAAACCATACTTTATGCTTAAAAAATTCTTACATGTTTTTCAGGAAAGGTAACTAAAAAAGTTGGTGTATCAAAAACATCCTTTCACTAGTTTCTACTTCTTAAGAAGGAGATGAAAGAGATGTTACTAGATGCATTAGTGGCCTGAGTAACTTTCTGGTGATTATTGTAGTCAGAAAGAATGTAGTAAAATCATCAAAACCAGAGTACCATTTACTGGTTTCTCAGTCTTTCTTTGAGCGAGGTAACTTTAAAGAGAACTCTATTGTAATGTATTGAACTTGTATAACTTTTCTGTTCCCGGGAGGAGGCTTTTTGTTAGATATCTACAATTTTGTGTTTTCAGTACTACCAGAATTTCTTCATTTGATTCAGATAGGATTTTACTGATCTTTTCTAATATCTCTAATTACAGTTGTCAAGATAGAAAGTCAAAGGGAAATTTTGTTATTGGGGGGGAAAATCTCCTTAAAATGCTATATTTCCAGTATACATGAAAGAGAACTTTATTCATATTTTCTATTATTATGGGAAAGTCAGCACTGTGACCAATTCAGGAAGCTGTAGATTCAACAGATATATACATATCTTGTTTGACAGTTTTACAATTAATTATGTAACTCGGTTAAGTGTTTTGTTAAGGAATTGTACCTGCAGGTAATATAATAGGATACTATTTGTGCCTTACTGAGTCAGATCATTCTTTTACTGAGCACAGGATTGTGACTTAGGTAGTAGGTATTGTTTTACATCATAAAAAAGGAGGCAAGAAAAGGATACACCATTTATAGCCATTTTTGCTCAAGGCCAATTAAGACAAGGTTTTTTTTATTTCCCCTACTGATCAGCTTATACTGAAGTATAGGTTTTTATTACCATCACTCTTAAAGATTTAGGTAACTAATATATATATTTCAGGAAAAATGGTTCAACATGGATGTCTTCACAGATGTTATTGCATTTCACATTTTCTTGATCTTTTTGAACACTAATGATTTATCAAATGATTGGAAATATAAAAAGAGATTAAAAATGTATTTTCCCCAAGATCTTTTTTATTATAGAAGATGATGCAGATTTAGATTACTAAAATGAAAAGAGAATTCCCTGTCAAATTATGATTTGCCTTTGAGTTCCTACCACATCTCATTTCGGAAAGAACTGTAGGCATTTTATAGAAATTTTGAGATGGCTTTTAGGGAAGAAGACACAGCACAGCACAGGAATTTGCAGGTGTCTATTTTCAACATATTATGGCTTCATTTAATATACTTTTCTCATTTCACTCAAAAAGCCTGGATCACAATTTCAGTCTCCCCAGGTTTCAAATTCCCATTTTACTTTGATCCCTCATATTCTTGCCTCCTATCCTCCCAAAAGACTTCTCCTAACACAGGTTTGTGGGCAAAGGACATATATAAATGTACTATCTTTTTTTATCATTATAAGTACAACCGCAGTTAAAAACAAAACTAAAGAACCCAGTGGAAGCATCCTATTGAGGCTATATATGTTTAAGAAAATTACATTTGTTTCCAACAAGAGAGCTATTTTAATGAAATTCACTTAAAAACTTTGTGATTTAAAAACAACTGTAATTTTTTCATCAATTTGGGGGGATGAAACAGACAAATTGATTTACATGTTCCCTTTTTTTATTAATGCAGATTATCTTAGCAATTCCCTTCTTAAAGGCCCATTTTCATTTGAGTTTAAATTTGTGTTCGTGCTTTGGCAACAGAAGATCAGATGAAACCAATTTAAGATTGGAATTAGTTTCCTATTATAAATAGGTTTGTTAAATCCCCCTCCCACATCCTTTCCTCTTCACAAAGAAACCAATCTTCCTGAAATGTCGTATGTCAAGTCTTGTTGTTGGGCAAATTCTTTGAACAGATTTTAAGGACAGAGGAATTAAGAAAAAGAATTTAATATTTCTGATGATTTAAAATATCTTTTTCAATATTATTTGGAGGCTGATCCACAAAACTCATGTTTTCTGTCTTTTTCCTTTAGATATCATTTGAAATATCTTTCAGTTTTGCTTTTGGGGTATGCAGAAACAAAGGAAAAAATTACAATGAGAAATAAAAACCAGAATCAATGATGGGCACATAAACCCTCTGTATAAACATATATTGCGCCTATCAATATGAGTCTGTGTGTTTACTTGAAAGAGAGAAAAGTATCAAAGATGACAATTTGCTTTCAGAATCTGGGAATACTTTTAGACCATTTTGGTCTAAATAAAACCACATTCTTCTTTTATTTTACAAGGTTAATTCAAGAAGAAAAAGAGTCAACAGAACTGCGTGCTGAAGAAATAGAGAACAGAGTGGCCAGTGTGAGCCTGGAAGGCTTAAATCTAGCCAGAGTCCACCAAGGAACATCCATTACTGGCTCAGTGACGGCATCATCACTGGCAAGCTCGTCTCCTCCCAGTGGACACTCAACTCCTAAACTCACTCCTCGCAGTCCAGCCAGGGAGATGGACAGAATGGGGGTTATGACACTGGTAAGAAACTTTGTGAGGCCAACGTTGGGTGTGATATTTCTAGTAGGAAATACTTGCTCTTTTCACTGTATGAATTGCTTGCCTCTCTACTTGTTTGTCCACCTCTCCTTTGTAGGTACAGATAGTAAATTGCCCAGAATATGTACATGTTTGAAGACTTTTCTTTTTTATTATTTTGTTTGATCCACCAGGGCCTTCTTAATCTGAGGATCAAGATCCTTCATTACACTGATAGTGGAATTAAAAAGAATTAGAATTAGTCATTGGAATTACTGTAATCAATTCATATGTGAAAATTGTTTACAAATGAGGAGCTTTGAAGTGATGCAGTTACTACATAGCAGACTGTGCAACTATTAGTGAGTTGCCTTAGTGAGTTTAAATCTCCAGGAAACGTCTAACAGACATTACTTTCAAAAACCTCTACTACTTCATATATCTGACAATTTGTTTTATTTTTCCTCTTTTATACTTAGAGCACCTTGTATATATTCTTCATGATAGTATATCAAGCTCTTGAAATAGACGCTTTGTTTTCCAGTAACCCATTTAACTTGTGTATTTATTTCAACATTATGAACAGCATACATAAATACCGGGTCACCAAATCATCATGCAGAACAATTCTAACATTACTGTACCTTTGAAGACATATTCTGGAACAAGTCTGTTTTGAAAAGTAGTTTTGAAAATTTTAAATTTTGAGAATAAACAGAGCAGTGCAACAGTTAAGTAAGTGAAGGTAGCATGTGTTAACATTTTCAAGATGTCCAGCTCCAATATTGTTAAGAGTGCAGATGCAGGGTGCAGTGTTCAGTGTGGGCTACAAACCACAGTTTAGAGCCTGAGCAAATTCATCCCTCTAAGCCTGGGGAGAGAATCAAAGCAGCCCACTATGCTGAGCTCTGATATACTGTGAGGATGATAGGAACATCTGTAACCCCATTTTTTATTTGCTATTTTTATGATAAAATTAGATCTGAACATCATCAATGTCCTCCTTGGCCCATTCCTGGGAAGCACCAGCACTGGGTCCCAGTGGAGACCAATGTCCCCTGTTGGAGCCTCTCAGCAGAGGAGAGATGAGCTTCTATCTCAATCTGGAAGCAGGAATTAACTCTCCTCACCAAGAACATTGCCAAAAACAGCTGAGAGTAGAGCCCAGCTGTTCATTATCCAGTTGGCTCCTGCTCAACTGGAAATAAGGACATTTCTCTGCTATCATGTAGCTGATGCAGGAACCAGCTGAGGACTCCCTGCCCTGTTGCTGGCAACTGACTGAGCTACCTGTACCCATCCCAGTTTAGGATGGTGTTTACTGCCTTCCAGGAAACTAAAGACAGAAGTGTCCAATCTCAGGTGGAGGTCAGGGCTGGTGGTTGTTCCTTCCCTGGTGGCTGTGGCAGTGCCACCATGCTTCCCTCTAGTCCCCTCTGCCAAACAGCAGATCTGAAACCCTTGGTGGCACAGAGCATTGTGAAGGAGGCAGATGTGCAGGCTGACACAGGTACCACCAGCTTAACCAAGGCAGTGCCTCTCCAAATACACAGTCTGGCTCCATTTCACCAGCCATTTAAGCTAAGTGATTCAGCTACTGCTAAATGGCAATGGGCAACCAACCTTCCAGCAGAGACTGGTGCTGCCTGGTTGCCTTGATATGGACACAGTAGCTTTGAGTCAGTAGGTTCATCAGACTCAAATACAAAATGAGAGTATAGCCTCTGTACGTCACGTTGCCATGGCCTCACTGGTATCAAGCTCTAGCTGTGTTAAAGCTCAAATGGATATGTCTGTATAAGTAGCAATCAAACTCTTGACATATCATAAAGCGTTAGAAGCAATGCCCCACTGCGGGCTCAGCAGCACAGCCACAGCTCCACTCACCCTCGCTAGCAAGTACATGGATCATTTCAGGATGCTTCTGCCCCTGCGTTGTTTCAGCAGAAGTTGAACGTTTCCTTATCCTTACTGCCTGGGGATGGACACAACAGGCTATCAGAGGTCCTCCGAGTAAAAACACTGAGCTGAGAAGAGTTCCACAGAGGTCTAGTCTCTAGAACCCTAAATTGCCAAATGATTATGTAGAGGTGGCTGGAAAACCAGTACTGCAAAGAGTTTCCACAACCCAGGGCTATGCAGTAAATAAATTCTGCACAGTTTGTTCAGCTCTATTTGAATGAATGAGACATCTGCCAAAAATAAAAATGGAAAGGGGGATGAACGAGGTGCATTCTAGCAGCCTTCTACTGTGAGATAATACAGTACAGTACAGAAGATGCATATATTTGTATCCATTGATTGAAAATACCAATCACATTAAGAATGAGGGAAACGGGAGAGAAATACCCTTTTTCCAGGCATGGTGTGTGTTGATGACATTTTGCATTTATACTTGGTGAAATGCCAATAAGTTTATAATATTAGAGAAAACTAAAAAAACAAACTTGTATTGGGGGAAGGGATAGTGGGAGGATTTATAATGAAGATTCCAAAAATAAAAAGGGATACCATACTTTTGAAATGTCCTATTCTTTGTTAAATACATGAAAAAGGAGGAGATTACAACTTTAGAAACAGTAATTGCTTTCAGAGAATGAGATATTTGTCAGGGCTTATCTTGTGTTGTGACACAAAATTGATATTCAATATATAGCATGGAAAGCATTAAATGAATGAAATCTCCTTTTCCTTCCTCTATATGTAAAAATAAGGAAGAACATGAGGCATTCTGCTGTCTCTGTTCAAAAAAAAAGTACTAATCGTTCTTCTTCTGTTGTTGCTGCTTTTGTTACCAATCTAAGCCAAGCGATTTAAGGAAACATCGAAGAAAGGTATGATACTGTTTTGTTTTGTTTTGTTTTGTTCTGTTTTGTTTAAGTTTAAGAGAACCTTTTTACTATAATCCTCCGTAGCAGTACGCTGAACTTCTTTTGTGCTGTTCAGATAATTGGGTTCCTTGCCACCCATTGCATCCCCTCCATTCCTTTTTATACGATCCCTAAACATGATCATTTTAATCTTACCTGAAAAGGCTTGCAAGGGTCACAGCTAATCCAAGAATCAGGGTCCTCCAGTGATACTGTTGAGTACTAGCCTCACCAGCACAAACTTAAAGGAATACAGTTAAAAACAAAGTATGGGCACATAAGAATTACTTTCAATATATTTTGGCCATTCTTATTGCTGGAGGAACCAGGCAGAACCAGACAGTATTTAAGATAAATCATTATATACTGTGACAAAACTCCTTTTTGTTAAATGGTTATTTTCAAGTACTCTAATCATTCTATTAACAACCTGTACAAAGAGTGGTCTTGTTTATGTCTGTATTTCCCTTCTCCCTTACATCCTTCAAAAAACTTTGTTTACATGAATAATCCGGTTTAATGCAGTATGCCTGCTCATGCATGAAGTTATTCTCATGTGTTGACCTTTACTGGATCAAACTTTTGCATAAAAGGAATGATTTTCTTCTTCAGTGCAGTTTCTTTTCAAATATGTACTTTAAGCTGCCTAATTTACTTTAGGCAATTTTGCTCTTTCCCAGTAGTCTCTTTTAAAAATAAGAACCCTTACAATTTGCTCAAGAAGTTGCACTTGAATCCATACATGTCTTGATTCACTCAACAAATTCTTGAAACATATGTTGAAACTTTCTTGAAAAGCTAATAGGCTATCAATGATGTATCTTTCCCCCAAGATTGCAGTAGTCGAAGAAGATGGGCGTGAAGATAAAGCCACAATCAAATGTGAAACTTCTCCTCCTCCAACACCCAGAGCTATCAGAATGACTCATACCCTTCCTTCTTCTTACCACAATGATGCTAGAAGGTAAGGTGTTTGTAGCATGAATCAGTACTTCACAGTTTTACCACATATTATTCTTTTCGAATCATGCTGTTGTTTAACAATCCCAAAATACCCTGGTTTCTTCATGTTTCTTTTGGCAATTGTTTTTCCCAAAGGTAAACCTTTACCTTTGTCTCTTGGGTGACCCTGGGAACACTTGGTGGTGCTAAAATACGTCGGTTTTTTTTTGTTTTAATGTACAATTTTGATCACTACTAGAAGTAGTGATCCTGCAAATCCTAGAAAGATAAACATCACGCTGATTCCTGTATTTTTCATCAATTGTTTTATAGCAAATTAAAAATATTTATTTATTTCCAGCCTCTTTTAACAAGATTCTGTCAGCCTGATGGAGAAAATGTGATCTTGTATTACTCTATATATTGCTAAATCATTTAAGGAGAAGACGTGATTAATTGTTCTAGTTATGGGGAGACAGTTGCTCAGAAAAAAATGAATCATCTGTAAATTATAATGTGTTATCTATTCTGCTTTTTTATTATCATTTTGTAGTAGTTTGCCTGCTTCACTGGAGCCAGAAAGCATTGGTCTTGGCAGTGTCAGTAGCAGCCAGGACTCCCTACACAAAGCTCCCAAGAAGAAAGGAATCAAGTCTTCAATAGGACGTTTGTTCGGTAAAAAAGAGAAGGCTCGACTTGGACAGCTCAGTAAGGAATTAGTGGTACCAAGCCAAGGTCACCATTTCACAGCCATTTTTTCATTTTTAATTATGCTTCTTTTTGGTTCTCCAGATTGCTTATTTTTTCTTTATGCTGGCAGAACTTTCCCATTAAATTTCACTGTTATCAGAAATTATGTTTGTCAGGAGTTTGATATGACTATAACACAAATGAAAGGAGGCTTCTGACACAAATTACTAGAATCACCCACTTCAGTGAGCCTACTGCTTCAATGCTGTCTTGCATTAGGATACAAATGCTAACAGTGTACTCTCAAATAATCAAAATACAAAAAGAGTTGAGAGAGTAGTAAGTAATAAGCCACAATAATGGGTGTAACCATGTGATACAGAAGGCCCTTGCAAGTAAGTGTAGTAGCCCTTCAGGTTTCAGTGTGTTATTAGACACCTATAGTGCCTCTTGCTGGTGTCATCTCTTGCATATTCTTGAAATTAGCTATGCTGCCCATGGCAATGCTTTATTTTCTTCCACTCTTTCTGTTCTTTTCCCTAGCCAAGACCTTAGTCTAATTCATTCTTGGCAAAAATCTTCTTCTGTGAAAAAATCTTTTTCTCTTCCATAGGGTGTGCCTATACCGCACTCAAAAAACAGTCATAGCGTACTTTATTTAACTACTTTGGGTAGCAAAAGCAATGGAAGATGAAATGACAGTCTTCAGCGTAGGCTCGTAGCCTGTGTGCCCAGACAGGCAGCTATATCTTGAGCTGCAGTCCACATGGGCAGGTAGGCTCTATAGCTAGATTAGGATTAGCATACGTACGCATGCCGACACAAGCCTCAGTTACACCTTTGATTTAGTATAGATGTTTCTCTTGGTGGCAAGTTTCCAAAACAAACGCAAAAAAGACTAAGAGCAGAAACTTTAGTCCAAGCTCTCCTATTTACACATCATTGAGAGGGTGCATCATTGAGAATATAGACGTATATAACAGCTGTATAGCGAGGAGAGCCAAACAAAATTAGCGCAAGACTTGATAACATGGCCTCCTGGCGCCTTTGTTTCCCTGTCATTAAAATGAGAATAGTAGCTCTTTCCTATTCACACCGATGTCATACAGTACAAATTGGTTAGGTGCTCAGTTTTTACTGCCAAGGTGACCCCTTAACGTCTGTGAATGATTTTTAAAAGTTTACAATAACTGTAAACATTTAAGCTGATATGTAAAGCAAAAATTAAAAACCTTAATTCATATTAAAATTTATCCTTATTACAACTAACAAGCCCATCATTAAAATTCTACAGCACGAAATAAGGTGATATTAGGGTATAAATATCAGAGAAAAAGCAAATAACTGAGCATTCTCCATTCACATCTCAACCCTTCTCCCCTTTGCCTGTAAGAACCTTGTACTCTTGAAAAAAAAAACTGATTTCTAATCTTAATTTAAATTCACATTCATATTAATTCACATTTACATTTCATAAAACCAATTTTATTGATACTGATGGATTACGCATAATAATCTATGAATTCACAGTAACTCAGGAACATAAAGGACAAAGATGTAATAAGTGCATTGGTCTTTTCTGCAGTTCCTTGCAGCATGGAACAAAAATAAAATAACACCTGTAAAGATTGTCTCAGGAGCAATGTAATCTGACAAAAGATTCATTTCTTAATAATACCCGACATGATTAATAAGATATATATTTAATTGGATAAGGCCCATTTATAATTCCCAGCACTAACTCATGAAATTGCAAGCAGATATTAGTGAAGATTTGCAATTAAATGAAATTTTTGTGGCATCCATCCTTTGGCTCAATAGCAAAGATATCAGTATAATATACATTTTGCTTAAACAGGCTAGTTTTACAAACATACACAAAAATTAACAGTGACCAAAAGCAGGAGCAAAATATTTTGAGAAATTAAGGGAAGTTGTTGAGGAGCTGAATTATAGACTTTTTTCTCCTCTTAAGATACCAAGAACATGTACATATAGAGAGAGGAGAAATTTCCATTCAGAGGCAGTACTTTAAATACAATACAAAATTTAAAAAAAAATAGCAATAGTGGTAGTACTTCAATTAGCTCCATGACAAGTATAGTATCTATGCAGGATATATAATTAATAGTTCTATTTATAGTAAGATAAACAGATATATCACAGAGCTCTAGACAGTAAGTCCTATCATCACTGTGCTGCATATTGCTAAAGATCAATTTTAGGATGTTTTCATAAACTAAATTTATATTGCAAAATCAGTAGAAGAATCTCATTTAAATCCTTGCTTAAATTCAGCTTATTCTGATTTGATGTACATACATGCTTTAACTTCTCACAGTTATATTTTCATATATGGAAAATACCTTTTCTTCAATAAAATATCAAATATTAAAGAGGTAATTTGGAGCCTCAGAAACATTAATTTGGTTTCTTATTATATGCATATTTGTACATGCACACAATTATGTTAAAAGGAGCACTTTAAAAGTTCATCTCAATGCAGAGGATATTAGGAATCCCAGTGATATTATACATTATAAATACACATAATATTTCTGTAACTAATACTGTAATATCTCTAAAATGACATATAATATATAATCTTATTTATGAAGCAATATTGGAACATCCAAAATTTTATCACTAACTTGAACAGAGCCAGGGTATAACCCAAAAGATTTTCTTGCTCTACACTACCTGTAAAACTTTGAAATTATTCGTTTTCCACTGCTAAACGTGCTAGAGTTTCATTATTTTATAATTTGCTATTTTCATCATCTCTGCTCAGTCATTTGTGTTATTATTCAAAGTCAAATACATGCCACAGTTTTTTTTGTTGTTGTTATTTTTTAGACTCAAGATTCAAGATTTCCAGATTTTTCAAAATTTCTTTTAATTATTGGGCAAGGGGGAAGGAATGTTACAGAGAGTAGGAGTGTCATTTTTTCATGATGTTTAATTTGTTTGATTTTTAAACTTACCCGGTCATCTCTCACTTGGGGATTATCATACTGGGCATTTGTGTATTTTCCTCATGTTACTTTTTAAATATTCTAATCCATAAAACAAATATATTACAGGCATTTTTAGCCCTGCACAGGCAAGCTGATCTATATAGTGTAAGTAAAGGTCAGCTTGTTAGGAAACGTTTATCACAGCTGTCTGTGTGTCTAAGATACTGCCAGGCATAATCACCAGATTCAATACAAGGTAACCAGGGTTATTGAAGTGGCCCAGATGTGTTTGTTTTGTGGGAAAGTCCGTTATGCCAAAAATACTTTCCAATCTGTGAAAATCCCTCATTATGCTGCACTCATACCACCTATATTTGAAATACCATGAGCTGCTCTCTCAGAAAGGTCCAAGTGATATATTGATACAGCAGTTTGCAAAGTTAAAAAGTTGCTCCAGGGTCAGCAAGAAACATTTGATGTGATAATCTTGTAAAACTTTAAAAAGTAGATGAAATAAAGCAAATTGTGCAATCACTTTTTATGCATTTGCAATTGGAGGCATCATTCTCCTCATGATACTTGGAGATGTAGCATCCTCTTTGTTAGAGAAAAATTCTGTCTAGACAGCAGTAGTGGTGAAATTACACATACATTGAAAGGACAGCTTTGAAAGCAAAATAAAGACTTTAGTATTATGCCATTATGTGATGCTGTATTATATCAATAATAATCAGACAGTTCTTGGGAAGGCACTTTCCTCTGTACATTTCCCAACTAAGATTAAAAAATGGGAGTGTTACAGTAGAGCATTGCTTGCTAGGACTGTGAGACTGAACCTTCAGAGGCAGAGGATAACAAGCAGTGGAGAAACCCAGGGTGCTCCTCTGGTACACTAGTGCAGAACTCAAGGAGGAAACCGTTTGTCCCTCTACGTCAGCGCCTTTCCGTGTAGTAAACGCTTGCCAGAATTTAGACATATTTACTTCTGTGGGTGATGGATGTTGCTCACCAACACCAGTCTTAATGTCTTAAGGAGAAAGCATACATGATGGTGGAAAAAAAGGGGCAGGGGGCAACTGGAGGGGTGAGGAGGGGAACAACTGGGCAAGAACTATTGGGAAATATGGTGAATATTTTTTTTCTTTTTTCCTGTTTCACCACAGGAGGTTATATGGAAACAGAGGTGGCAGCACAGGAATCTCTGGGATTAGGCAAACTTGGAACCCAAGCAGAAAAGGACCGAAGGCTGAAGAAAAAGTGAGTACCGTTTTCATGTTACTTTCATTGGCTCACACTCGATTCACAGTTCATTTTTTGTGTTGGTCTTATGCAGGCATGTAATAAGGAGCATGACCGTTTAGTATAGCAGTTTAGCATTTACTGTGTTTTTTCCTAGAATAAATGTATAAATGTTTTTATATAGGAAAATATATATTCCTAAATATAGAAGAAATATTTAAATTTTATTTGTCAATGGTATGATGTTGTTTCATTTGCAAAAGAACATAAGTTTAAGAGAAGGAGACATTTTCTGTTTCACACTAATTAATTCTGTGCCTTTTGGTAACTGCAGTTTTTAAAAACTAAGTAGGCAGTGAAAAAAAAATCTTAGTGACTCACTGCATGGATTATTCAGATGGAAAAAAAAAAGGCAAGATATTTTGCATTATCCATTGAACACATGATTATTTCTGTCTATAGAAGTCAAAGGCAACGTTAGCCCTAGCAGCTTTACTTTCTCTTTTGCCTGTCAGTAAATGACAACCTAGCTTTGTGTTCAGATAAATTATATAATAATTTAATGCTGTTTCTGGTGCATCGAATTGTAAAACCAGTACACTGAGTCATAGCAGCTGCCAGGAACTAAGGAGAACTATTTTAAAAAAAAAAGCTACAAACACAAAAGAAACCTCTTGGCAGTATTACAGTTACAATGTAATTAGAGGATGTGAGAGAAAAAAAGATGGTATTTAAAAACGACTTTGAAAATTCATTTTGTAAACAAACAGGTTTATTTTTCAGCCATAATCACTAACTTTAGCACTATCATTTGGATTCTGAAAGCCTCATTTTTAAAATTTGCAGTATTTTCAGGTCTCTTTCAGTCTTGTAATGTTCCTTTGCAAGGTTTCAAGAGAATCTGCAATTCTAATCAGAAGAATCCAGGGATACATTTCAGCTTCTCAGTAGATTTATATGTAGAATATTTTTAACCACTACTTTTCAAGCTCCTGATGAAATATATCTTTAAGCATGCACATCTGGTTAACGTACAAATATGTATCCAATTTAAATCAGCCTCAATTTAGCAATTAAAGATAGAAAAGCAATCATTGTGCTAACTTAGAGAGAAGAAACCCTTTAAATTCAATTAGGAAACTCAGAAAAACATTCATAGAGATATTCTAGTTGATGACTTGTCTGCATTTCTTGTCTTTAAACCTGTTATCACTCATTATCCGTTTAAATATGAAGAAAGTGCATAAGGTATATTACTACACTTTTTTACTAAATTCTGGAAAGCATCTTCGAAACCATCACTGCTGGCAGTAATTCATAAAGAATACTACTGAATTTTCAGCAATTTTTTGCAGTCCTTATTTTTCCTCCAGTTCTGAGGGCTGAAGGTACTGCAACTGAAACCATTGTGAAGGGATGCATTTATTCACTTTGCACAATATTGCTTCTCTCTTATGTTAGCAGTTATTAACACTGCATAAGATAAAATAAGGCTGTACACTTTAACTGCTTCCTACATGACAGTACCTACCACGCTTTTTGTCTGGAAATAGTTGGCGTACAGGTAATCTGTTACTAGGTTTTTGTCTAATCTCACACAATGAGACCTTTTCACACTGTCTGCGTTTCAAGTCTTTCTTCTTTACTCCTGTGTTTTCTGTCCTTCATTCCTTATGAAATAGATATAATCAAATCATTCTTTGCCGTAGTGTCCACACCAAGGAATCTTTCCCTTGTGGCTATGACCATTCAGCTAGCTGGAACTGTACAGTATTTGCCCTGAGTATATGTTATATACCTATCTCATGAAGGGTTTTTTTTTCCCCCATTACTTTAGACTTGTCTGTCTTTATAGCTTCTCACTTTGGAATCCTTATGACTGCTTTCAAGATAAGATTCCTCTTAATTTGCTCTCAGAGAAATACTAACATACATTGGTGGTTCCCTTCAGAGGACAGCAAGTGAGCTCATTTCATGTACATTTGTAGAGGAACTGTAATATGAGAAAAGTATAACATTTTGGATTAGAGATGTATATGGGATTCTAACAAATTGTGACAATCATTAGGGTGCCAAGCTATCAATAGGGCAGAAGAGAATTGACGTTTCCATGTGAAAAATGCAGTCATGTATTTGCATGTCGTACCTTGGAAAGTATTAAGTTGAAGGAGTCCAGAATATCATTTAAATGAAAAGTTTGTCTCAGTAAGTCAGATTCGTTTTTGCCACCACTTGATGATTCATAACTCCCTCTAGATGTAGAGATTTCAAATACATACCTGAGCTGTAAGATTATTGATTTGGTTGATTCCAAAGAGACACTACTATGGTGTGTAACATTAGGGATGGTAGAAATGATGTCTTTATAAAAGGTAATTAGAAAACTCTGAGAACAATTTGCTATCTCATGACGTATCAGTAACATTTAACTTTAAGCATTTGATTCCTTGTAACCCTTTAAACAGGTCCTGCAAACCCTGCAGGGACAGCAAACCCAATCCCTGGAGCTGAGAGAGCAGAGCACCTCACCTTGTAGTGATTTCTTTGGCTAATTTAGATTAGGACATAAATTCTCAAGAGAACCAGGCCCACGAGAAGGATACTTAAAGGACAGGATAAAGCAGGCAATCAATCCTTTGTATTAAACTTCGAGTCTGGGGAGAGCTTTACTTACGCTGGCTTTGTTACTTGCATAGAAAAAAAACATGGTGATTCCAAAGCCAGTTTCCTCTTCTATAAGTGAGGAATAACAGCACATACTGAACTTGTGTTTCACCACTGTCTTCTCTTAGATAAGTCAAATCAATTGACTTTCAGTCCTGTTAGCAGCTCAGTGAACTTCTCTTTCAGCTCAATGATAGGAAACTGTGGTTTTAGCGCAGGAAAGCAAGGGTTCTCCCCTTGACATGAAACTAAAGGTGTGATTCATCACTGTGATCAAAGCACTTTCCCAGTACTCTTTAGCTTCACGTAGGTGATATGAGGCTTAATTCACCAGTATTCACAAGTAACTTTGAGCTAATAAATTAAAAATTAGATAAAGTTATTACAGGATGAATTACTGTTAAAGTTTTATCCATGCTATTTCTTTCTGTTGAATTAAACTCTTAAGCAAAAAGACTTTAAAATACTGAACTTCTGAATTTCTAATGTGGCATTTTTGGTGTTTGTGACCTCATTAGCAATTCAGCAAGGATGCCTCTGCCCTAGGGATGAAGAGGCAGGATGCTTCAAATTGTCAGCTGCTGCAGCCAGGAGATACTGACAGTACAGCAGGTGTCCTTGCCACCTGCTCCCAAACAGCAAGCATTTGCCGTGGCCCTGTTCTTGTCTTGCGGAGTTATAAACACGTTGCAGTGTGTTATACTATTTTAGCACCATTTCTATGCATAGAATAGATTGCTGAATAATACATTTCACCCTGAAAAGTTTCCTGAGAGAATATGATGCTTCTGGAGATCAAATCCCTTTCCAGTGATTATGGTGTCATTAACCGATGATTACATTTCAGAGTTTTTCTGCCTCTTGCCTAGAGGACGCTATTTAGATATTAGATTTCTTTCAATTTGAATTGACTACTTAGACACCATTAAAATGTAATTAACAATTTGTCTCAATGATAATAATGATAATGATCTCAATGATAATGTAAGTAACTAGGCAGTAGTAACAAGTCTTTTTACAAAGACATCAAAGAGAAATTAAAGGAGCTGGCTGGAAATTTTAAATTAGACCCCATCAGGTTGCTAAAATCATCTTAAAAGATGGACTTAAGTTACCTGAGTAATCTGTAGGTGTTTACTCTCAGACAGTAAATATATGAGAATTCTGGTTAATATTAAAACTTTTTAAGCCCACTATGTAAATTGAACATACAGTCCTAGAAAACTAAAATGAATGTCAAGGGTATTTGGAGTGTTTTCTTATTCTACTACCAATTTATGGGACAGTATTCTTCCAATTTAGCCTAGTTTTAAAGGTAGTAAGAAGAGCATTTATCGTTTTGTTTGGTGGAAATAAATGATGCTTGGGTATGACAAAGATTAATGCACTGCATTCTTTTTATTTAAACTAACATTTATATTCCACTTCAGTTGTTATATACAAAAGCTGTTAGTATTTTGTACATAATGCCTTCTGCTTTTAGTGACTCTTAGAATCAGTTTGCCCTATATCTAATCTTTTCAGGAGAACACAGAGTTTAGGACTAAAAGCATTAGCAGCTGTAATACTGTGTATATCATCATTACATTCATTCAAGTTCCCTAGTGAATTTAATCATTTGTTCCTGACTAAATCATAATTTTATTTGGTTCGGGGAAACTCTCCAGAAAGCATCCATTGCTGAAGTGAAGAATGAAGCTTTTCTCTTAATATTTTTTTTCTAGTGATTAACCAGTCTCCCTGTTAAAAATGGGTGCCTAATTTCTTGTTCTGAGTTTTGTAGCCAAAGACTCCAGCTATCATTTCTCAGTGGCTGTGTACACACTGCCCTGGTTCTTCGTAGCATCAGCCTTCATGGTTTTTTTTGCAGCAAATAATATGACTGTCCACAGTGTCTTGGCCTTGGCACGTGCTCAGGGTTGTCATGAAAGCCCAGGCTGGGACACAGTGTAGGAAGCTTCAGGTCTGTCCCGTACCTACTGCAGCCTGTAAAGATTCGTAGAGGACCCAGGGCAGAACTAAAATATCATATGATATTAATTTGAACCCTTTATAAAAATCTTCTTTAACAATGAACTATTCTTTTCAACCAAACTTGAAATTTTATCAACAAATAGAGCCAGGTTTGCTTCCCTTTTTGCTATAACTTTCCTAGCTGTATTCTCCTTTTTCACAGTTTTTCTCAGGAGTGATGTCAAACCTACCAGCCTTACCCAAAAGCCTCACTGATGGCAAACACATATTTAAGTAGTTTGGTTGGTCCAAAGGTTTCTGCGTAGTCTCTCAACTTGCAGGATAGCTCCAAGTGCTAGCGCTAGGTATCCTTTTCAAATGTAATGCTTAACTTGATTTGCAACGGTAGGCAGTATATCAGCAAATAAGTGTATGTCTCAACAAGGGAAGATATTTAAGACGTATATGTCTTTTGTGTTTCATAAAAATGTGTAATGACTAACCATTTTCACTGATATTTCATAGGCACTCTACTGTTCAATATTTCTTAAAAATGTTAAGCAAGGACCTTTGGAAATGAGTTTTGTAAAAAAATTAAAAAAGCCTGATAGGAACAGAATCCATACTGAGATACAATTTACTTGGAAATTAGGTAATCAATCACCTTCAAAAAGATGATTTCATTTTCAAAAGTGTTTCTTGTAAGTCCCTGCGTCTGTCTTGCTTTGATGCTCAATTGTGAAGGAAGGGCATATTTATTTCATCCTGGGCAAAGCACCCCCATAAGGCAAGGTTTGAGAGGCATTTAAGTGCTACATAGCACTTGATTGCCACACAGAGGTGTGTTTGACCTTGTGCATGCTGCTAGTACACTCTGAATTCGGTTTATGCTGTCACTTCCTAAGCAAATCCTGAATACAAATTATTTCCATGTGCAAAATTTTACATATAAGTCAGCTAGCCCTTAACTAGATCACACTGACAGGATTCCAGCTCAAAAGCTGATAAATTCCAACGTTTATTAGTATGAATGTTAGAATAACAATCTTCACTTACCTCATGGCCCATGAATTCGCTGCACTTTGTCATAATGGTGGCGTTCTTAGTCATCTGGCCAAGGTAGCATGAGTCGAGAGCAGAGCTTTCAGCTTCACCTTTTCCTCCACTTTGATTTGATTTGACTCTGAATAAGAATCTGTTAATCTTCTTTTTCTTGATCTGTGTAATAACATAAATCCTTTGATTCCACCTTCCCAAAATAAGCTTAAAATGTGAGGTTTACATTTTCCAGGGAAAATAAAGATTTTTTTAAAGAAATCTATCCTATCAGCCTGTTTTGAGGAGATTTATTCTATGGGTACAGGCTATGTTTGCAAGATATAACCACCTGCCTTCAACTAGATTGCAAAAAAGCTTTATCATGCCAGAACACATACATACGCTTACATACATACATATAGCCTGGCAGGATCAAGAGCTAACTAATTCTGCTATAAGAAATTCCCTTGTGAAAAGAAACTCATAGTGATTATGGCCTTATAATGAACCTGAGAAAATTACATGACTTAAATCTCAGCTGACTACAGTAATGTACATATCAAGCACAAGTAACTTCTATATTACCAGAAGAGAATGTTGTGTTTAAGTCAGTTTTCTTCCTTTTTACATAGAAAAAAGGATGTTGCCTTTGGTGAATTCCTAATAGTGCTTATGTCCTTTTCTTTTGTATTTTTTTATTTGTATAATTTTTCCAAATATTAGGAGATGATAGAAAAAAAGTCGCAAAAACAAGGCCACATGTTGTAGTAATCTGCATTTAAATTAAATCAATTAAATAAAACAGAACACTCTGCTTAGATTTACCTGCAGAAAATTGAAGTTTTGGTCCCCAGTCAACAGGCTGCTTGAAAGTATGTCTAGCTAGACCTTTTTGTGGAATTAAGACTTTGAACACTGTAGTCATCATTTAGTTCCTTTCGATTCCACACAATGGCCCTTTAATTAGAATAGGTTTTATGTGTGCAACTGCAATTAGAATTTGACATAGAATATTTGTGACTACAAATAATCTCTGTCCTCTGTAGTATACAAATAGCTGTTTCTAGTGAGCTTCTTAATTATACACATTTTGGAAAAATGAATCCAATTGGATTAATTAAGGTCTTTTTTCTGTGCTATCCATCTAATATTCTTGTATACTTAATGCTTTAAACTCCATTATATCCTAAATGTGCATGATTTATTTTCTTACACTAGCTCTTAAGAATAATTTTAATATGATGCATTTAATTTCTTCTCTTCCTGCTTCATCTGTGAGAAATTAGCTGATGTAGTTAGTAGCTTTCAGATTGCTCTTTAATTCTTCCTCCCTTTCTAGCAAAGAAAACTGTATTCAGTCCTTATTATTTGCTATTTTCTCATTCCAGTTCAGGAAGAAGAACTATTCAGTGTTCTGATGAAGTCTAGGATTGCATGCAGTATCCACCATCACCTTCTCTTGGCTGGGCTGGGGTCTAATCCTTGAGACATACATAAAGATGAATTTTCTTTTTAAATCTCATTCTTTTACTGAATATATTTTTACACTTACTTAAAGAGCATTAGAAATAGTTAGTCAATACAAGCTTTTTGCCAATATCTTTTATTCATGTTAAAAAAGAAATCTTGTTATGAAATTAGATATTTGGAGACTTCCTTCCTTTCTTATCATTACAAATGAATATATGTATTTATTCTGCAGAGGATACATAAGCCTTACTCAGACTATTCTGATAATGAAAAATTGGATACAGTATATTTTATTGAGGACATAAATATTTTCTGTTTCTCTCCCATAATTTTAAGTCTTGTATTTTTAATATAATATTTTTCCTTTTGCCAGGATTTTTGTGTTCTATTTTTCCCATACAGCATAAAGATATTTGTATCAACTAGTTGCAAATTTTTAATTAAACAAAAATAGATCGGAGTCCCAATCGCTGTCTTATCTACACATATGGGCCCATCTATTACAATCTGAGATATAAGCATATGCACTCATACGTGCAACTGCTCCCTAAACTCTGATCTCTTGCAGATATAAATATCCTATCAGATTAAATGTAGAATTAGGGTTTAAGGGAAGAACAGATAAAACACAGCAGAGGAAAAAATACTACATATCTTTAATAGTATAATATAAATCTAAGGGAAATCCTTATCTTCCTTCAATAATGTCATGATAAAATAGTTGTCTTATGAAAAGGTGAAAGCTAGAATTTAGAGATATGTTTTTTTCTGCTGGATTTTTTTTTTACTCTGAAGACAAGACCATGAGGAAGCAAATGAATGTTCCTCAATCCTCTGCTCCTATAACGGGGGAGACTGGCACAGCCTTCAGGTCTCGTGGGTTATCCCCAGGTGGCATTGAACTGCCAGCTGATTAAAGCTACCAGAAAATTACCTGCACAACAGTTAACCCCCGTGTTTATTTTTCCCCCCATATCCAAAGGAGGATTGAGAGGAAGGTGTAAGAAATAGGTGTTCTGCTTCAATAGACCCTGGAATGGCCAAAATGAAGGGCTTCTCCAGCAAAGGTGTTCAAGTCAGTCTTTGCAATAGCTTGGTAGAAAATGAGTGTGACCAGAGATTTTGCCCCAAAATCATATGTGCACGTTCAATTCTAGTGGTACCTCCATCAGATTTGGTAATTGTTTGAATAGTTCTTGTTCTTTATATTTATTGCTTACCTTCACTGTCCTTCCCTTCCCTTCCCTTTTTTTCTTAAACTTTCTGTGTATAACTTCTTTCTATTTCGTTTCCATCTGCTTTTCTGTATCTCACTTTTTCTCCTCCTTTCTCCCATCTTTTCTGCTCGTCACACACGAACACATATGTACATGAAAACAGGCATATATATATATATTTTTTTTTATGATGGCAGTTAAAGGATGCTGAAGAAATTTTATTGTCAGTGATGGCATCCTGGTTTCTCCTACAAAAACTTTTGTCAATTATGTTGGCAGCAATAGGTTACCTAGAGTGCAAAACGCTCGCATTAGTATTGCTACTCATCTAATGTTAGTATGACTGCTCAAACAGACATACTATGCAGCGTGAAAACAGTAACAAAAGTTAGCTATCTATGTGCATGACATCTCCTGCGTATTTCAGAAAAACAAGTCTAGGTCATTTATAATTACCACAGGACATTCTGCTAAAATACTGGTAAAGCGCATGTGGAAAAGCAAATCTTGGTTCATAGTCCACTCTTATTTTTACTGTGTATCTACGGTAATTTGCTACATTTGAATTTTTCAGGATTTTTGTGTTACACAAAAATCATTATGAAATTATTCAAATTTGGGCAACATGCTTTGATTTGAAAATATTTTCCATATTCATGATGTTTGCAGATCTTTGGCACAAATATGTGTTGTAAGCGTGCTGTGCTGAGTGGTGCCTGATAAACAGCCAACACTAATGATAATGTAATTTTGAAAGATTCGTTTATTCTTCATAAGAGCATGTAACTTCTTTTAAAAAGTCAAAGACCAGTTAGAAAGATTTCCATAGTTATAACAGTGCTATTATTTTATCTATCGTGATTTTTTTTGATGGACTGACATATATTCATTAACATTTGTGTGCTTTTTTTTTTTCCATTCATCTCTCTTCATCTCATGAAAAGCATATCTGGGTAAGTTAAAGCACCATGGCTGCTGAACGTGCTCATTTTCAGCACCATGTTTTATCTTCTATTTTTTCTTCTTATTTGTTTTTGTTTTTCTGTGAACCTTATATAACAAAACCATGCAAAAAACTAACCAAAACAAAAATTTTCAAAGTATGCAGACTAATTGTAATCCTTGAAAGCATACACAAATTCAGCACTTCCTCAGCAGACCTTAATGTAATAGATGAACTAACTGGAGATAATTATGACTTTTTTTTTTTCTTTTTAATAAATGCATTTGGGGGTGTTTCTGAAGCCTGGAATCACAAAAGCATTTATAAGCTTGTCAGTGGGAAATCGGTAAGAGTAAAGGCCTAGATTCACAGATGGATGTAGGCATAAATTCTGTTGAATTAAATCTCAGAGGAGAGAGTCCTAAACACCTTTGTAATCCAGAGTACACAAATCCCTTTTTCTGTGTGAGCCTCTCATACTGAGCATGTAGTACAATACTATTTTCATTTGTGCATATGTAACTTCACTATTTTCTTTTCACCAGTTCATGTATTTTAAGTTTGGAGGTTTTTTTAATTGCTAACCTGATATCAAGTTTAAAGAAGACTTTTAACTTTGACATCTCCTCTTTGATCTACTGTGCAAATATTATTTTTTCTTTGTTTCTGAAGCTCATAAAGGAAAATTTCATGCATACAATGCTTCTAAAGTATGTATGAGCTATAACTTTCTAAAGCCTCTAAGAACAGAAAAACTCAAAGAGAACAAGGGTTGCCAAATTAATTTAAAATGTATGGTTATGAAATGGCTTTACAAAGCCAGATTTAATAAAGTTTAATCAACCTGGAAATTTCAGAGGTCTCCAAAGCATGTAGTAGAATACACTTCTATTAGAGGTTCTTTTTTCATACATCCCATGAAATGTGATGTAGAAGATTGCAAGGTTATGTATTATGCATCTGTTTATTTCATAGGCTTTTTTTTTTAAATAATAGCTCTGCAGCTCTAATTTAAAGTTAAGGTCTTTATTTATCCTACTTATTCAGCATTCCTGAACATGCTTCATTTAGCTTAATTCAGAAAAAGAATAGTGCCCTTCAGCTTGTGCACACTTATAGTGTGCACCTATATAGAATCATTACAGCATTATTAAATCTGCTTTCCCAATCTGTGTTGTCTGTGCTGATATTAAATTTAAGGGTACATTTCCTTGTTTTGTTAATTTTTAAAACATATTTATTATTAACATTCTGATTTATGCCTATTTACATTTTTCAGTTATTCTTCCCTGAAAATTTCTTAAAATTGGATATGTGAGTTTTGTAAAAATGGGAATTGAACTTCACTGCTTTCTCCCAGTCTGCCTATTATAGCAAGTACCAAAAAGGAGAAAGAATGATGACTTTACGTGATTTAAAAGCCGGGTCACTTAAGATCAGAAGTTGAAATAAGATCTTACTCCGTTTTTAATTAGGACAGTCTTTACAAGTCAGATAGACCTTTTTAGATTAGATTAAATCAACATTATTTGGCAATATGAAGTCTGAGTCTCTATAAGAAGTTCTTTTTTCATACATCCCATGAAATGTGATGTAGAATAAGAAATGTATAAATGTACATGAAGTTTTCACAATGTCATTTTTATAAGCCATTGGAAACCTGGCTTGAATTATACTTTAAAAATATTTATAGTCTTTGAGGAAATAAATGGATAAAATGTAACTATATCTATATTAGATATTTAACATAATGATTGATTTATACAAATTCAGCTACCTTATTTTGTCATATGCTGACCTTAGATACAGGATTCTAGCCTCCTTTAAATATTGACAATATTTAAAATGACAATAGCAAAAATAAAAATCTAAAGCCAACTTAATTTATTAGAAATCCTCTCTTCTGAATTTTGGAGTCTTTGAATGTGAGTGTGTTAGATTTGGACATGCTGTACTCACTGTCATTCTTCCAGAGAGGCACAGATGCGTTTAATCTTAATTTGAATTCATAGGATTATTCAGATGAACACAGCATATTTTGTCTATTACCCTTCATGAAACCAATTGTGTAAAATTTGGTTGTAAATTAGACATTTTAGTACTTATAATAATAATAATAATAATAATAGTGATGATGGTAGTAATAGTAGTAATAATAATAATGGAGGGTCTGCTAGGTTCTTTTATCAGGTATTACTCTTTCTTCTGTTGTCTTTCTGAGAAAACGTCTATGAGTCAAGGCCATTTCGTAGGAATCTAAGTCGCCCGCTAGCCAGAAGTTCTAAATTAATTCTGCTTGTACTTTACTACTAACATAATTTGGCCTTTGATTGCACCATGCCTCATTTTGAATTTATCTCACATTTTAATTAAGACACATTAAGACACATTGGACTTGCTTTATATGCTACACGGAGTGTTTGAATGATGTATATAGAACATCCTAAACTGTTATTTCTTGTTCACCTCATGGAGGGAGCTTCATCTTCATAAGGAAAATTGAATGTCATTGAATGACATGGTTTTAAAGCAAGATCTTGGTAACTTTCCACATGAGGTCTATGTGAAGAATATTCCTATCTTTTAAATAAAGTTCATTAAGTTTTATGCAATGAATTGTTGAGGGCTGCTGATACAGAGCTAGAATTTGCCCTATGTAAGGGAAGAATATATAGGAAACAGGAAATTTCATGGATTATGACATAGTTTTCGCTCTCAGCATTCATTCCTCCCTCCATTTGTTCCCATGCGCCTGTGATGTCCAGATGGATACGGAGCATTCATAGTCCCCATGGTATGAGACAGTTACACTTTCAGCTCTTCTATATATTGCTCATATTAAACACAGTTTTGAGGTACTGAAGCAAAAGTAACAATCTTATGGTATGTTGATGACAATTTGGCCAGTCATTCCTGGCGCTGGGAAGAATGATGCTAAAGAAAATGGCTTGGAAGCATTCTCTCTGAAACAGATAAATACAAGCATCTCTCAAACCTTGGATGAATGCTAAGTGATGGTGTTCATGAAATTTCCTTGCTTTGCAAAACCAGGCTCAGGGTGAGGAACATAAGTAACAACATATTTTAAATAGCATATTACAGTTATTCCCACAGAGTCTTCAGGAAGAGGATTTTATTCTTGAACAGTAATAATATTACCTTTAAAAATGTGACTTTAATTTGGAATTCAGTCCAGTAGTAGTAAGTAGTTTAAAGCTTTATCTGCAAAATAATACTATTTATAGCAAAGTCTAATTAATGTCAATTCTTCCTTATCGGCTTGTTTTCATATGTTACTAAAAAACTAAATGAGCATGGAAGTAATTACATTTTAATTCTCTACCTCCTTACCAATGCAAAGTGGACACATTATAATTTACACTAAGTACTTTCCTGACAAAATCTTAGGAGAGGAATATCCCCACATTTCCCAGCCAATCAGCTTCCAAATTAGCAGGACTCTACCATGCTATTCACCGTTGCTAAACCTTGTCTTTGTAGAGAAAGGAAGAGGGAGTGATGAGCTCTATTTTGCTACTCATGTAGGTTATTTGTCTCTTCTTCCCCTTCTGATCAGTTGTCTGGTTTTGTAAGGAAAATGGAGCTGTAGGTGCCACTGTTTGCAATTGGGGATTTTCTGTTGCTAGATCCAGCAAGCTGCTGACTATCCCGCGAGAACATCAGTACATCCGGGCAGTTCTAAAATATCCAAATTCTATTCTAAAATATTCAAATTACCTAATTCATTTTTATGATGATTTTCACTATTGATCAAAATAATACATAGCTTTTCCTACATTTATGACCTATTGTGGTAGAGAGGGTTTTTTTTTTCTCTAATGATGTTAGTTCATATCAAAAGACGAGAGTTTGCTATGACCAACAGCTAAAGATATCTCTTTTGGTCAGGAAGCAGAAAGTCTGGTTTTAGTTCTGGTTTAGAAAATGAAGGTTCGGGTAATGTTGCACATCAAAAAGTAGCTAAAGAACAGTGTTAAAAAAGGAAAATGTAATTTATATAAACTTTAATATTAGAGAGGTGTTTAAATGAAACCTCTATGGGAAGGAAATATAAGGTCTGAAGCATAAAATGATTTTAAGGGAAATAAATAGTATAAAAATCCTGTTAGTATTCCACTGAGTTAAGTGAGGCACAGGCCTTACGATGGCTGCATTCCCCATGCTATGGATGTATGTAATGAAGTTTAGCATTACATTAAATATATTTTGAAACCAAAACACTTTTTTCTTCCACTTTCCAAGACCCTTGGGATTGTAAGTTGTAGTGTTTGGCCATAGCATTTATATAAAGCATGCCCTTTCTGGCCCAGTCCCATTTTCTTCAGCCAAAATCAATAACCAGAGCTATATTTTGCTTTAGTTCTGGGTGCCAGACAGTCTCTAAAGTAATAGGAGTGCTTTCCTACTCTGGAAATATATATTTGTTTGAGAAGCACTTGAATAACGCTGGGTCTCCAAACCAAGCTTCAGGCTAGCTCAAGTGTAAAAAGCCCCGTGGAACTCCCAGAAACACTTGCCGTATGGTCCCAACAGAAGGCGAGCAAATTTTTCAGGGAAGCAAGAACTTAAAGTAATGTATAGGACAATGCTTCTTCAGTTCCTGTGGTCACGCAGGGATTTTATCCATCGCAATAGCCAACCCTGCTCTTTCAGCCCTGGTGGGTGAAGACAACAGCCCAGAGAAGGGGAAACCTTAGCTAATGCAGTTTATCATGGTGCCTCCAGTGGGCAGAAGGGGCCAGGGCTGGCTTCAAGCAGTGCTGGCCCAGCATGGGAAGGAGCAGGTCCTGCTGGGGGGGCCCTGCTCTCCCCAAGGGCTGCAACCCACCATGTCACCTACACGTAGCCAGGAGGTGAGCGTACCCTGTGTCTCAAGTGCTGCTGCACTGAGCAGCCTTCGTCTGTGGGCTTATATTGGCCTTCAGTGTTTTTTCTCTTTGGGAATACAGGATTCCCGCACGTCCACCAGCTACTGGAGGTAACATGTTGTTCTTGCACCCAGAGGTTTTCTTTCTCATTTGAGTGGGGATTTTGCTTTTGCAGAAAGTAAGGCTGGCATTGGAGCGCTGAGTGACAAAGGGTGAGGTAGGCTGCCAAAGATGTGGAAGGAGAAGCCAGATAAGCTTCAGCAAAGCTGTCAAGTACTTGTAGTATTTTATAGTGCTATAGAAGAAACAGAGCAGCTGTCTTTCTATCAATATATAGAGCAAGTCATTTAAACAAATACGCAAAATTGCTATTTGGCTTCCATTTTCTACTAAAACCAAATTCTCCCACAGTCTGGTCCCTCAGCAATGCAAAAATCCCCAAAGGAGCACTCCCTACAAGTAAGATCACTCCATTGCTTTTATCTGCTGTGATTGTGTAGTACATGTATTTGAAGGGCTGCTGAGGCAGGGAAGCATTGCCAAGGGATCGGTGAATCACAAAGGCTGTAGTAATAAAGGAGGAAGGAGCAAAACTGAAGCTGTAGTTCCAAGATTTTCTTATTATGAGGGAATGTAAGCAAATTTTAATGTTACATTAGCATAGTCCCTGTCTAATTTGTTTTTCACTGCTGCTTGTTGCTGAGAGTGTTCTTTTGTATTTCTCTCAGCAGGAGGCAGCTAGAAGTACTTTGTTTAATATCAGAAAAGAAGACTTTGGAAGGACTGCTTATTCTATGCTACCACAACGGGTTCTTTATTTCTGTTCTGCACTGCAACAGCAGTCTGTTAGATGTCTGGGCAAATTGTTTAACGTGTTTAATTCAGAGAATTTTCCTGATAGTTTGGCTGACTGACCTGTACATAACTTTTCCAAATATTCTGCTGTATTAAAATTGAATTTTAAGCTTTGAGAACTACATATATAGTAAAGGACTTTTTTTTCTATAAGCAATTAAAAATGTTTTTAACACAAAACTAATAAAGCTACAGCCAGCTCTTAATTAGATGTAGATGATTTATTTAAGATGCAGAATAGCTGTACTCCAGAGATTCCAGAATTGTGCATAGCTAGTCCGGCAGGGTGTAGTGCTTCAAACAGAGACCTCTTAGACCCTGTTACATCCTAACAACCAAGGTTAGCTCAGGTCTAGGATTTGGCAGTTTCTGTCTGAATAAAGCCTTTCTGGGTCAGTGTCTGACCACAGTTAAGTCAGTCCCTGGAGGAATCCCTCAGTTTTCTCTGTTCCCCGTTGTCTCTATTATCTGGCTGATCCTTATATATGGGGTATCCCAATGCCCTATTGCTTCAGGTAAGGACAGACAGAAACCTCTCCTTTTATAAGCTAGGTGTTTAAAAGGATGGCAAAACAAACCAGGAAAAAGAATCAAAAACAACTGGGCACAGAATAAGGAATATATTCACAAAGGAGAAAGAACTACAGTGCTTGTTTTTGTTGTTTTTACAGCTCTGTGTCTTTTAAAATGAAAAGGTTACAAACATAAAGGCAAGTCATTGTGCTTCACTGTTGTTACCCTTAACAGCAAGGCATGACTGTGTCTGTATCATCCCTACACATACCTGTGCATACTTAACATTTTTTGACCCATTTTTAGGCATGAACTTCTGGAAGAAGCTCGGAGAAAGGGTTTGCCTTTTGCACAGTGGGATGGGCCAACGGTGGTTGCCTGGCTGGAGGTGAGTGTGAATTACATCTCGGAAATGCGGCTCGCGTTTGTGGGCTGCTTCGGTGTGCTTTGTCCTTATATGTTCTAAAAGAGGCAATTAAAAAAATTCACTTCCTCTCCCCCTGTTCCCTGTGGCATGAGCACTAAGCAGATTTGGATGCTAGACAGTATGAATCAGAGACTAGAGCTGACAAAAGATAGACAGGATTACAGGGGAACAGGGACAGAAAGAAAAAGGTTTATTATCACTAGAATGTGACCTACTACTGAAACTGTGATTGAACTCCCAATTTCTGAAATCTCATAATTTCTCAGTCCCTAAATATCTGTGAAATCCACAGCCTGTGTTTATGTAGGATGGTGTGCAAAGGAAAAAACAAAAATTAGCTGTTAAACTTTATTTGAGGTTAACACAAAACCTACATCTTCAGAATTTTTGAATGAATTTAAAGAACTTGTTATATTCTGTCCTCTTAATCAGCTCTTTCTCATTATATTTTTACTTAGATATCATTCAAAACAGAAAGAGCTGTTCCCTTAGGCACTTTCACATGGGATGTGGGAGATCCATGCTGAAATCTCTTTGATTTGAATGAGACAGATCCTTCATCTCTAAAATCTGATGTAGCTGCAGAGGGCTCTCCTGTGTTCAGAGGGGATGGTCTGTCCTTATCTCACCTATTGCATCTGTTACACTTTTAGAGAAAATAAATATTGTTAGGAGAAGGTTGCAGAAAATTGTTCTCTAGTTTGAGGATTGCACCTCTGGGATTTCAGCCCCGACTCTAGTGAATGCATTATGCAAAATAGAATATCTTCACCAGACGACTTTGTAAAATGACTCCCACATGCCATAGCCAAATGAGAGGGGCATTTTCCTGGCAATTATTCTATCCGCAGATTATTTCCAGGGATGTGAATCAGGAAGGAAATGCAAGTCCTAGTGTCCCATTCCTATTCTAACTTAACAATAAAAGGGGCAAAATCACATCTTCTCTCTGTTGTGAAGCCTACCTAAACCCTCTTGTGAATTCTCTCTTTCTCCCTTGGCTGCCCTCAACATCTCAGTGAGTCTAGATGAATGGATTTTGGAATATGTCCACAGATACTTTATTCAGAAAAGCTATCCACCCTGTCTGACAAAAGCTGTGAACTGTAGTTTCAGGTGAAGAAACAGTTCAAAAAAACCCCCAAAACTTATCCTGATCTTGAGGGGAGAAGGCATTTTTCTTATACTTGTACAGAATCACTCTTACAGGGCAAGGCAATATCAGCTTGATGCAGCTACAAGCTCTTTGCTGGCTCCAGAAACAAGTGTCTATATCATGGATTTGTAATCCCACCTATTCTGATGACTGTTGTGGGTGTCATCAGTTTGCTGGGTTTTTCCCTTCTTAAAAAAAAATACCCCCCTCTAAAACTTTAACAAAAGTAGCTAGAAAATGCTATATGAAACGCTGAGGTGGCAAAGTCAAGATGGATCTCATCCCGTCTAATTGTAGCTATGTGAATGAGTCATCCCATTTTAAGATAGCATCTAAGAAAGAAAGATGGGTGAAAAACACATCAATGTGTTCATTCAGTCTCTCTGGAAGTAGCTACTCTTCTCCATTGATGACAGAGACAGTTTAGTCTTCATACATAATTTTGGATTAGCTCAGAGATGAACGCTGCCCCTAATGTTGGGAAGTGTCCCCTATCAAGGTCCCCCTCTAGCCTTCATTCAGTACCCCAGTGCACATCCACTGTGTTGTCCGCAGTTTTGAGATCACTTACCAGTTGGGGATATCTTAGAAGATTTACCCTTGCTGAGAGTTTGAACTTTCTCCTATTGAAATCAGTAAGAAGTGTGTGCCCAAAAGCACAGGGCCTAGTATACTCAGGGAATAAATAAAGGATGGGGAACTCTACAAAAGTTTGCATCACGTTGTAGTTGTTGAAGGTGCCTAATGTAAAAGATGAAATGAAAACAGCAGAAAGGCATTTGACATTACCTTGGAAAATGGGATGATATCCTCCTTCCTTCAAAAGAAACAATCTCTGTTAATAAGGATGATTCATTATATTGATTTGGCTACTAATGACTTTTTCAGATAACTTTGAGAGTCTTTGAGAGCCAGATTTGTGTCGGTCAAGAATAGTCACTACTACAATCAAAACTAATTGTCTGGAAAGGTGAACATACAAAGGCCTGTACATTTCTCAGAAAAAAACTGTCCTTTGATGTCTTAAATGGCAATCTGAAATTTGGAGACAGTCTGGAGACAAGTTGAGCCCTGATCCTTTTTTGCTTCAGTTCTTAGCTGCAAAATAAGATATGCTTCCCATTGTCTGAGAGAGGGGCTGTAAAGGGAAATTAATGTATATGAACTTCTCAGGAAATATGATGAGAGCAGCACAGGAGTGCCCATGAAGAAGTTTATGATGTAGCATTCAATGCAGGTTGCATCCTGATGATGAAAAGGTGTGAGGGCAGAAGTACTGAGTTTATCCAATGAGCTGATGCATGCAGTCAGCGGATGGACACCGTGCATTTCATACCCTCCTGGGGAAAACATAATATGTGATCATGGAATATAAGCCCAAATTAACATTAAAAGAGCAAAAGGGTGAAGTTAAAATAGTGAATGTGATTGCCTTGTGACATTCCCAAACGTTTCAGGGTTTAACTTTTCAACCTTAGCATTTATTCTGGTCATCTGTATGTAGCATAGGCATTGTTGAGGTACGTTTTAAGAACTGGGAGCTCCTTAACTAATTCTGGTAAAGTATATCACTCCTGATATGTGGATCTCTCTGCCTAGAACAATGAGTGTGTGCTCTTCCTAGAGACTGCTTTGTCTACCTGAATGGTCATTTTCTGATAGAGATAGCTGTTTGCTAAAGAACTAATTTAGCTAACGAGCAGCAAACATTTGAATCTATTTCTTCAGGGTGAACAACTCCCACTATTAAAGCTTTCCTACTTTTCAAGTGCATGTAGGAAAGAATTTAACATCAAATTAAGTGAGGATATTAAGTATATTTTAAAGCTATGCAGTTTTCTCATGGTCCTTTGTTAAACACAGAGGGATGTGATCTACGTAATTTTTATTTTCATTTTTTGATTGTCACAGCCATATGAAACTTTATTTCATTACAGTTAGGTGGAAGTGGATTGTGTCTTTAAGGTTCAAACTAGCATTGGATGGAGTGCAGTCATTCATCCCATCAGTGGGAAGGACTTCTCAGAATATAATGCAGTCATTCCTCAAGCTTTCTGATACACCAGGAGTCAGTATAGAAAAGCCTGTATTAGCTATTTTGGAGTCTTACATTTCTGTCTGTTTTTCCTGTGATATAAAAATGATGAGTATTTTTAGTATTTCCCAGATAAGATTTAGACTTGTTAATAACTGCTCAGTATTTCACTATCCCATTAGAAATCAAATTTAAAAAACTTTCTACTTGTCTCTGCTTTCCAGATTTACTGTTGGTTTTTCTGGTGGCATATTTTGAATAATTTCCTTGACATCATGTTCTCTTTTAAGCCATTATTAAGAGTAAAATCTGAAAATCATGTAAACAGCTAATTCTGAGTGACTTTTTTGAGATGCACGGAGAAATAGAGGTCTCAGAGACTTCATTGAGAGTCATATATGCTCTATCCCACTGAAATTCAAACACAGGTAGTTGTTAATGGCTATCTATCCAGAATTAATAGAAACTTCTGAAAATGTAGGGCATAATGACTACCATCACATAGTATCAGTGTGTTGTAGGCCGATGAACAGGTTTCCAATAGGATAAAATAAGATGCTACTATAGGCCGTCAGTAATTAATTAGTACATTTGACAAGTGCTTTTGATAATTCATATTTGGAGGAATACTATATGGTACAGTGAAATACAACAGATTGATACTCAAAATAATTATGTAGGTGTATAAGTATATACATATATTTTATGTATACGTAAGTATATATATCCAGGTGTATTAAGGGTTAAGTAGTGAAGGGTGATTTATGTACTACAACAGTCTGTCAAAAAATCTAAAATACTAGCTGTTTGCTGCCCAGTGGAAATCTTAAATTATACATCACGCTTCCCCATCCCAGTGGGGAGAACTATATACTAAAAAAATGTGATTCACAGCACCAACCCATGTACAACAGTGATTTGGCAAATGGTGAGGAGAGAGGGCAGGTGAGGGCTACTCTCAGGAAAGTATCTTACTCTCCCAAGTTTCACGGTTGTCAGCTGTCCCCTAGAGTTAAGCACCTAAGTAGGTCTGTCTGTCTTTTTGATTATGTTATCCCCAAAAATCTCAGTGGTTGTGGAATTCACTGCTTATGTTCTCCTCTTCTCTACAGCAGAATGTATTTCATTCTGTGACAAAAACCTGCCATGTATAGGTATACCTACTATGGAAATGATGTCCTTTGGGAGAAAAGACTCGCAGTCACAGGAATGAGGCAGTGCAAGATGAGAAAGCAGAGGAAACCTAGCAGAATTCATACTGAGTAGGTGCCAGGCAGGGCTGCTGGAAGCGCAGATTCCCTCTTACACGGAAAGACCGAGAGGCCGTGTCAGCGCAAGGTGCTGCTGCTAACCTAAGCTAGTAAGACTAGGGTAAGGAAAGGAAAAGAGTGAAGTGGCAGGTACGTATCTGCTGAGTCCAAAGGTGCCACAGCTGTGCTCACATTTTAATGGCAGGAATTTCTAGCTGGAGTGTAACGACCTACGAGACAGATCTGCACTAAGCCCAGGTCTCGCTAAGCTGGGCATCTGCACTGCTCTTGGCTTATTTTTACCAAGAAAATAAAAGCTGAGAAAGATAAGCTTGTGCCCCACAAGCACACTGTAGGGACTAACATGGAAAGAGAGAGAAAGCTATCTTAGCACAACAGTAAAAAAATTAGTTAAGTTCCTATTCGATTGTTTTTTGTATGTGGTAAGACTGTCAAACAGCTTTCCAGCAATAGTGATTTGTGCCAATCTTTGCTCATTGAAAGCCCAGGAAAGGAGTAGCCCAAGTGATGGAGATGCATAGCTCTAAAAAGAATTTAAAACATCCCTTGCTTTAAATTTCTGTTCACGATGAAAGCAACAGAAAGTGTTCGTAGGAAGTCACGGCAACTTCAAAGGTTCTGAAACAATATCATATTATTAGAGATTATGATAATCATTCTCATTTGTGTGTATTATGATGCTTATTCAGGCTGATAGGTGCCTTGATGACTAATTTCATGGAATGCAGCATGCTTGAATGGGTGTGTTCTTTATCTCAACAGCTCTGGCTAGGAATGCCGGCTTGGTATGTCGCTGCCTGCCGTGCCAACGTGAAGAGTGGAGCTATTATGTCTGCTTTGTCTGATACTGAGATTCAAAGAGAGATTGGGATCAGCAATCCTCTTCATCGCTTGAAACTCCGCCTTGCAATCCAGGAGATGGTATCTCTTACAAGTCCATCAGCACCTCCAACATCCAGAACAGTGAGTCATGTTCAACTAACTTTTTTTCCCACTTGCCTCTGTAAGAGTATGCAGAAAGACTCTTGTAGCACAAGAGCGGCTCATAGCTCGGGTAACACACACTTCAAAATCAGTGTGAACTGTCCTATAGAGGCAAGAAGTACTTGTCTATCACAGTCTTGATTGTTGATCACTGATATTTTTCCTTTAGTGCATATTCTTCTTTTTAAGATGTGCTTTTGATTAACCTTGATGTTACCTAAATGATCAGTACTGAGCATCTTATTTGTAATTTTGCTTGTATTTTTTGCCTTTCTCTTTCTTCAAGTCACCTCTCCCAATGAAATCAAATTGTGTTTCTCACTCAGCCTTTTTTTTTTTTGGGGGGGGGGGGGAGGTGAGGGAATGTAAGAACACAAGTCTCTTGAGTCCTGTTTCTATGCCCCTTTTTTTGCATCCTTTCAAACATTACCTAGTCCAAGTCTGCTGACTTAAGTTTCTTCATACTTTTCATTTTAAGAGCAGCAGTAAATGGAGGTGAGAAGGGAGAGTCTGGAAGGGAGCAGTGGAGCGTATGCCTTCTGGGGGAAGGGAGAGAGAGGGGAGAGAATGGCAGCAGAGAGGAAGGAGGCAAGCGAAGGAGAAACACAGAGATACAGGCCCAAAAGGAAAGAGGCAAGAAGAGTAACAAAGTACATTGGGGGAGAGTGAGAATGTGTGTGCTATAAACAGCACATTTTTTTGGACAATGAAGAAAAACAGGTAAAAATGTTGGAGAGAAAAAGAAACAAAGTAAAGAAAGAGGAGTTTCATGAGAGCCAGATGGTGGTGGCTATGAAAGAGGCAACAGACACTATAGCAAAAATATTGAATAAGAAAAATAAGGAGGCTTGGTCAGATAGGAAGCATGGCAAAGAGGTGAAGGACGAAGACTACTACTCAAGTTGTGCAGATCAGACTTCTAATATTAGAGATTATTATAATAATAATATTCATATTTCCCCTCATCTCTAGCCTTCATAGAATTTATTAAGAATATTTTGGTGGGAATTAGAGTTGAAATACCTGTAAGGGATTTCAACATTTGATCCAGAAGCTGGGCAACAGAAATCTAATGTTCCTGTTGACTAGCATTTTATCATCACATTGCTAAAATTCTTTAAAAATTAGGTATTCATCTGATATTTTCTCCCCACAGAACTGTTGTATATCTTATAACCATGGTAATACTATGAACCATAATACAAGTGTTTTACTTAAGTAAAGCAGTATAAACTCAACACAACTTTGAATTACTAAACAAATTTCATTGCTTTCTTTTTTTTTTTTTTTTGATTCAAAGCGTAAGAGAATTGACACTTGTGACAGGAGAAACCAGTACATTCAAACTATAAATATTGGGAGTAATTCTGCTTTGTTTCTGACTTCTCCCTGAGTAATTGGCAGCAGAAAGTGGCATTGCTGTGGAAAGTGCATTTCTGAGTCCCAAGTCTTCCTGCCTTCTCTCTTGCTCCGAAAAGGAGTTAATTTACTTGAGCTCTCAGGAAAGCACAGCACCATTCGCCCTATGGGCACAGCAGGCTTCCACACACACCCCCTTCCTTGTCTCACTGTCCTAGCAATAATCTGACTGAAAACAATAGGATGGGGAAAAGTAGTTTTACAAATGAATTCTCATGACATTTTTGATTTTCAGAAATGTGTGGGAAGTAATGTTTATTCGGATTACAATATGAGCGTGTGATATGCGCAGAATATTTAGACTGGAAAATCTTTTGGAACGGAAGCTTCCCTCCAGACAGAATTATGACCTAAAGGTTGCGTTTGCTGCTTGTGTGTGAAACCTGACTTTTAATTTTTACTCTTTCCTTTGGGACGGTACTCTGCCGGCTTAAATATTTCATCCATCAGTGCTAGCTACTATAATCCATGACGTCTGTTCAGAGTCTTGTAAAGAAAAGAGACCAAGCACGTTGTGTGAAGTTCTCTCTAGTTGCAGCTCGATAGAGGCAAGGCCGTGGTTGTGCTGACGGTGATGCTATACGCTGTTAACTTACAGTGGTGCTGCCTTTCTTCTTTACCACTGCTTACCTAATGCGGATTGCACCTGCTTCCCTGCGGGCCTTGTTAACAGCCCTCAGGCAATGTCTGGGTGACCCATGAAGAAATGGAAAATCTTGCTGCTCCAGCTAAAACGGTTAGTCTTCCCAATTTCATTTAAACAGTATTGCAGTGCTAGAAAGAGAAGAAAGATGTATCTGCTTTTACACGGATGCTATATCCTCTTCCCAAGCATGCAGTTAGAAAGGCAAAAGGAGCAGTGAAACTGAATTGAAAGGACAATCATGGCGTTTCTCTGCAGAAGAATATACAAGCTGTATTGCAGTCACAAAGACTGTAACAACCTAAAAGCAGTATTGGAGTTTTACAGTACATTACAGTTTCATTGCCAGTGTGAAACCTCATTTAGTAAAATGAACTTGTAGCCAGTTCAGGTGCAACATATCCCTTCATCTGTTTCTGATGAAACATAAGGAAATAACTCAAGAAAAGGCTTGAGAAAGGTGCATAATCACAATTCAGTCTTTTCAGTAGAGTTGAGTCTTCCTGTCCATACCAGTGTATTCATGTTCATTGATTTAGGACATGTGGAGTGTGTCATTTATTTATTTTTGGCAAATCTCTCCCTGCTTCACTGGAGACATAAATATATATTAATAGATTTTAGTCAGCAATTCCAATTGTCTTCTTTTCCTTGGAACATATGTTATTTTGTCTTGTTTTTAGCAGTTCATTACTTCATAACAACAACTCCCTAACAACAAAAGACGATATAATCTTATAGTGAGATATGTGAAAACCCTATCTTTTGGTTTCGAAAACTTTACAGTCAGCCCGATCCATAAATAGTGGGGGAAGGAGCTAAACCTAAATTTTAATGCAGTAAAGACTGATTTCTTAGCATTTTATGCTTGTTCTACTATTTAATGTACTCTCACAAACATTCATGAAGTAAATTCTCATCAGTATGTTTTTTTTTCTTTTTTTACAACTAAGCTGCTTTTCAGTTTTATTATTGTTGGTAAAGATAAATACCAATATAACAACACTCAGTTGGCCAGAAATAGAGTTGGTCCTGGTTAACTGGCCAGGCAGAGCAATATATTATTTTTGTCATAAAAATATTATATAAGAAGTTCCTTCACAAACTGTTCACAAAAACACAACTTTTATTGTGAATGTTGCAATATTTAAATAGAAACAAAAAAGTTTCTCTAGTATTCAACTTTGGAAAACAAATGACTGTGTTTTGATTGGGAAACTATAAAAAGAGCTTGAGACAATGCTGTAAAGTTTCACCAAGCTATAAAGATTTTATATCTTGAAAACCTAGCTAGATTTGCCCTACTAAGATTTTACGTTCTTCGTCTTAACTTGTAATTCTTCAGGTAGTTTAGCTCAGGACACTGCCACTGACGAGTTCAGATATTTTATCAGCACATTTTATGTGTATGTTTTCATTTGTGCTAAGATTAACAAATGCATGAAAATCACATCTTCTTTTTAACTCATTTTTATTGTCTTTTTACCTGCTTTACTAATTGCTTCCTGCTGATAACACAGAAAGAGTCTGAAGAAGGCAGCTGGGCTCAGGTATGACCCTTTCGCATGATTTTTCGAATGGAAAATGAGTAATAGCATAATTAACCTTGCATCAGTAGGCAGAGAAGAGTCTAGTATTGTGACATTATCACAACTATTGAATTATAATTAGCACATTTTACAGTTCTTCTAATACAAAGAAAATATTCTCTGGACAGCTTTGCTAGGTAAAGCACAAAGAGGTACATTTGTTGCAAATATATTTCTAAAAAGAAATTGCTGTACAGCGTAATGAAATTGCTCTGTAATTGCTCTACAGCGTAATTTTTTCAGGGCCTTAACACAAGGCCAGCCATTAATGATTTGTTAATGTCCCAGGGATGATAAGGAATTAGAAAAGAGGATCCAAGGAAATAGCTGCAAATATCTTGTTAGCCAGAAGCCAGCTGGTTGCATGGGCTGAAAAACCCTAAAGGAATGAGGAAATTTGGGATTACCCAAATGCCAGTGGAAAGCATTTTCCAACCATGGAAATGTCTGGTTTTCATTTGGAGTAACATCTAATGAAAAGTGCAGGGGGGACAGCCGAGCTTTGAAGGGAGGCCTGAAACCCATCCCTGAGTCAGGTCTTGTGCAGTGACCCGCTCCCACGTGGTGGCTCACAAGATGGGAAAACGCTTTTGCATCAGGCCAGACAGGGAGGCTTGACAGTGCCCCCTGCCTCAGGTGCCGTACAGGAGGGTCACAGAGGTAGGCATGTTAGGTCACTTCCTTATATTCCCACATCTTATCACAAGATTTTCCTTGATTTTGAGAGCAGTCTGTAGCAAAATATCCCAAGAAGAGTTTGAGATTTAACATTTCTAAAATTATACAAGATTTTTTTAGAAAAGTCAGAGGCACAATTGTATAAATCATGCCCAAGTATCGGTCTACAAATAGTCTTGTGTAATTAGGAACAAAGTTTATCACTTTAGGCTATCAAATGTTAATATTCTTAAGCCTCTTTTTCTCTCTGTACAATACATGCACGGACTTGCACAGTCTTACTGCCTTTACTTAGGGCATTCCTTTTCCCTTCAAAATCACACAAGAATTAGAGATGAGGGGATTATATTTTCCCCCACAGGAAACATACCCAACTCATACTGTATTATCCTTTTGTCTATAATGCCAGGAGATGTACAGAAAAATAAAGATAGCTGGACTTCAAAATGTTGCTCAAAAACTGAGTACCATCTTCCTGAGAAGGTGTTAATGTTGCAATTTATGAATTCTCTTTTCTGTTAAGCTTTAGCAGTAGCAAAATAATTAACAATAGTGAGACTAGACTGTAAATATTTTGCATCCCAGCTATGCAACCCATATAAAAAGTAGTTCAACATGCTTTTTTTAAAGGTATTTTTTTCTTCATGCTTTTGAAATCTCAGCTCTACCTTAAAGCAGCTCTGTGCCTGCATGCTAGCTTCTAGGATGAATCTGGTTTGCTACTATCTTGAAGAATTAATTTATTGAGCTCTGCGTATGATGCACTTAGTTTTGAGCTGGTTACAGTAGCAAATATTTTGTTTTAGACTATGTTAGGTCAGCTGCTCTGACTGATGCTGAAGGCAGGCCATGTAAGTCTGGCTGATAAACAATTGAATTTAACCTTTGTCTCCAAAGGACTACAGGTGTGTAAGCAGGAACTGCGTTAATGAGATCAGTCATTAGATCTTATTGAGGAAATCAAAGCCCCCATTAAAGGTTGGCCCAAACTTCAGTTGTTTCACAGGGGCCAAGTTTGTATTACCAAATTTAAGCCTAGCGTAAGTGCTGTAGGAGTAGAAGTTCTACTGAAAGCCAGTAAGATTATGAAACTTGAAAATGAAATTTTGATTGTATCATGTTTCCAAATTGAAACTGTAATTTCTTATTACAACAATTGTTAAAATTGTACAAAGCTAGAAAACAAAATATACAAATAAACAAAGTAAAAATATTGCTATTAGTAACAAATATCTCACAGTGGCTTACAACTCAAATGATAAAATAATGCAAAACCAGAACACTGTTCTTAGTCAAATTTCCTAACTGAGAAGCCTTACTAGACAGAAACATAGTGTATATTTGTCTTCGTTGTGTGGTACAGGCTTAAACAACCTAAACAAATTATTTTCCTTTTCTTTTTTTCTCTAGACCCTGGCTTATGGCGACATGAACCACGAATGGATAGGTAACGAATGGCTCCCCAGTCTGGGCTTACCTCAGTACCGCAGTTATTTTATGGAATGCCTGGTAGATGCAAGGATGTTAGATCATCTGACAAAGAAAGATCTGCGTGTGCACTTAAAAATGGTCGATAGCTTTCATCGGTATGTTTGCATAAAGACTACACATTTAAAGACTTCTGTGTGCCTGGTGTAGGGTTCAGTGCTGCACAGAGTAAAAACGCTTACTTTTTGTTGTTCCTGCTTGGCCAACCCCACAGGAAGCAAGGGCCAGCAATCAGACCTGAGAAAGGTTCCTTCAGAAATAGCAATGGCACTGCAAGTTTGTCTCTCATAACTAAAAATTGTTATAGATAGTTCCGAAATAAGCAGGGAGCTGTTAATATATAAGTAAAGCCTTGACAGTACATAAATAGTAACAATTTCTTAAGTGGTCTAAAGGGTCAGAACATAGTAGACTGAGATCAGAAGGTCAGAGATCTCATAATAATGAAGTGCTGTTGTGTGCAACACACAAAAGCTGTTAGGACTAAGAGCGAATTGACAGTTGGTTTGGTTATCTAGGGAGATAGCCAGGAAGCTAAACTGGAGACATGGAAATACAGTCATTTAGGCTTTAGGGGAAATTGTGGTTATATGACAAGAAGTGAGGGGGGGTTGTTTTTTTTACTGTCTGATTTAACACTTATTTGTAAGGCTTGATTTGACAAAACATTTCAGTGGGCTCAAAAGGGTTTACCTTTTCTGAATACAATTTTTAATGCTTGGGTTTCTTACGTTAGATCATTTATTCAAATGTCTTCATGTGGGTTTTGCCCATTTCATTTTTAAAGTCTGTGGAGCTCTTTTTATGGTTTTGCTCTCCCCACGTGCCTCAAGATTTGCTACATGAGCACCATGAAACACCTCATGTGAAATGAAGGAAATACATCCTAAATATGTTCCCATTTTCAAATTTATTTTTATTAACTCTGTAAATGTTTCTCTTTAAATAACAGAACAAGCTTGCAATATGGAATCATGTGTTTAAAGAGGTTGAATTATGATAGAAAAGAACTGGAAAAGCGAAGAGAAATGAGTCAGCATGAAATAAAAGGTGATAGTTCCTGGGAATGAATACTGGGAATGTTTCTTCTTTTGAAGCTTCACACTATCAACCCCTTGTCATGCCATTTTAGCAAATCATTTAAGCATGTGCTTTAAGTAAAGCTTACATAAGTCCATCCCTCTTTTCAGAACACAAAAAACCTGCTCAAATTATGCACAGTTAAGTACTTTGCTAAATTGGGGCTGTAATTCTGAATGGTGGTTTGATCTATATACACTTTGCTAAACTGTATTCTGGGGCAGATCTCATCCCAGCCTCCCTCAGTCGCAGAAATAGAAGGCCAAATAGCTTCAGTGGGACTTGCTGGGAGCAGCACAGGGAAATCTGAGGACTTGGGACCCTAGCGCTACATTCCCGCTTTTGAACAATCTTTGCCCTTGATTTCTTATTTCAAAAATCTGTTTCACAGTCAAAGTTACTTGGAGGGGTGACCATTGAGGCAGTTGGAGGAAAATGAACTCCTTTGAGTTTACAGTTTAATATTTTGCTCTCTGTTAGGCTTTCATCTAAAAGGTTAGTTCCTAATGGAACTGGGCTTATTAAAAGATTTAACAGATGGTTAAAAAGGTTTTTTTCTGTGTAAAGCTCCCTAGAGCACTTGCAAGCTCACCATATGGTGGTTCTTACATGTGACAATAAGGGTTTGTTTCCCATTGTCAGAAGTGAAGCCTTTGATTCCTTTAAGCATTGCAAGCTCTAGAAAATGACAGCAGTTAATGCTTCTTAAGCACAATGTTGATGGGAAGAGCTGGAAAAACTGGGAACTACAGAGGAGTGAATGGCTACCATGAAAGCATGTGCTTGCTCAACTCAGATGATGGCATGTACTAATGCAAAGACTTGGAATTGGCCACTGAGGCCCCAGTGTCAGTCAGCCTGGCCTGGTGTAGCTGGGGACTCAGGCAGAGGAATAGGTTATCAGTCTCAGGTTCTGGTGTTGCTCTAGTGCTAGCCCTCCTTTCAATAGGGGCTACTAGCCTTGTCCCTGTTACCCATCCACCAGTTAGACACAGTTCCTAGTGGGATTTGGTCTCAGTGATTCCTGGCTGCCATGCTGTGTTTCAGCCAAGCCTGATCCCAAAGTTTGGGATGTTCTTGGTCCAGGATGGAGGATGCTTGCCCCAAGGACCAGCTATGCTAGCCCTACTTCCTCTGCGGATCCCTAATCAGGAAAAAGTCTGATCACTTAGCAATACAAAACATCATATTACTTTTTCTACTCACAAGATCAGTATAAGTAACTTTCTTTTAATCTTACAGACAGGGTTGGAGTCTTTTTTTTTTTTTTTTTAATAGCCAGATTCTCCAAAATGGTTTTATAGCTCATTTTGTTGCCTTAGCTTTATAATTGGCATGGACCTTAAGAGCTGGACCAGCCTTCAGAAGCAAAAGTAGTTTCTAAAACTGTGACTTCATGATTTGCTTTATGGCATGTTGTAAAACGGCAGGTGCTGACCTGACTCTCAAAATGTTTGATACAAATCTCTCAAGTGAAGCCTTAAGGAACTGATATTTCTTCTGCTCCCTTTCACTGTTAAGCTGTAAAATCTTGCCTACGAGAGAGAGAGAGAGAGAGAGAGAGAGAGAGAGAGAGAGAGAGAGTGTGTGCGTGTGTCTGTAATGACACCGCTGTACTTTCTCAGGTTTCTTTCTTTGGGTTACTTACTAAGTACAGCTGTCTGAAAGTGAGACACCTTTCTCTGTAAGTTACAGACTTGATAAAGAGAAAAGGGCAATAGGTATCTAAAAGAGTGAGAGGAATTGTCTTCTGCAGGTGCCTTCTGGAGCACCTTTCTCCTTCAGAAACATATATAGTTTAGAATAAACATTTAACTTAAAGAGGCTAAAATCACAGAGATCACATACTCCCACACCTCAGGTTTTGATAGGAGATACTGAAGCCATTAAAGTTATATTAATAGCTTGCTATCATTCCTCATATACAAAATAAAGCAGTAGGACATCTACAGTGCATGCACAACTATATGCATGGACTTCTACAGTTTGAAAGTTATCAGGTCTCAGGAGACTGAACCCATGTTATGTCCTTACAGATGTGCTGGTATGGAGCAATGATCGAGTCATACGCTGGATACAAGCTATTGGCCTACGAGAATATGCAAATAATATTCTAGAAAGTGGTGTACATGGTTCACTTATAGCACTTGACGAAAACTTTGATTACAGCAGTTTAGCTTTATTATTACAGATTCCAACACAAAACACCCAGGCAAGTTTGTTCATGGTATTTCTCGTTATTCTGTAGACATTATCATTTTTTATACATCCTCAATCATTTTAATTGTTTCCTTTGGTATCTCTAGGCACGGCAGATCCTTGAGAGAGAATACAACAACCTTTTAGCACTAGGAACTGAAAGACGACTTGAGGAAGTAATTAATTTTGTTTAAAATATTTATAAAATATCACAGTAAAATATTTATAAAAATATAATGCAATGCTTGAAGATATGTTAATTCATACATTGTTAGAGTCAGTTACAGCTGTAAAAAATTAGGAAATGCCAAAATCAAGGTTTTTAAAGTAACCTCTTTTTGGCTACATATTTGTAATTCTTTTATCATTTGGATACTAAATTTTTTGCACTGGATCCTTACCTTAAATGAACATTTTCCATAGAGAAAACATGCAGAAAGGAGCAGAAGCTGCACCAACCAGAGCAAGTGGGGGAAAGCCTCTGTAGCCTATTCTTTAGGACAGTTACACCCTTCCTCCCTCCCCCCCCCCCCCCCCCCAAAAAAAAAAAAAAAAAGGAAAAGTGTGTTTGTTCTTTTCTTAAAGATAACCAAGATGTAATAGAGTATGATTTGGGGCAATTATCCAGGATGGGGAATCTCAAATCCACCTATAGAAAATGTTCATCTTAAGGTACGAGTCCAGTGAAAAAATGTTCAAGTCTTGGATTTCTGCATGTGAGGAGTAAAACTTTTAAGGACTTGCCCAAAATGTGGGATGCCTATAAATTCTGTGCATGCACATGAGTGTTTAATTTTTATTAGCACTTTACATAAGCCTCCTAATGCAGTAACACACCACGGTATTTTCTATCATTACATTTGAAAGAGATCCAACTTTTAAGGAAGTTCCAATTTAGCTGACACTAAAAACCTCTACTATATCATGCAAGAGATTTAAGTAAAGCTTTCCACCCTGGTATTTAATATTTCTAAAGCATTTGCTTTTGCAAGAGCATCTCAAAAGCATGGTAGTTATTGGATGCAATGAAACAGAGTAGGGTATTTGTTGTGAAATCAATGTGATAGCAGGAGAGACAGCAGACAGCCAGATAATTAATCACAGATTTCATTTGGCTTTATCAAATACAAACCTGTGCATTGACAGAGTGATGACAAGAACTTCAGACGCGGCCCCTCCTGGCGGCGACAGTTTCCTCCGCGTGAGGTGCACGGAATCAGCATGATGCCCGGCTCCTCGGAAACGCTGCCAGCTGGATTCAGATTAACTACAACATCAGGGCAGTCACGGAAAATGACAACGGATGGTATGCAGCGATTTCTGCACTTACTGTTGGAAAGCAAGAGGCTTATTCTAGCATGCTAAATTGACTTTTAGTGCATGTCTTTCTTGCAGCAGAACGGCTGAGTTCATTTAACTAGTATAAGCATGAATGAAGTCTGGGAAACTTGAATTGGGGAATGGAGAAGCACTGACCTGGCATACTATAATTTTTTCAGGATTAATTCAGAATGTCAGTGTTCATTTAAAAAATAAAATCTAGCCTTTGCATCCTCCTGGGTGCAAAGGAAACATTCAGAAAGAGAGGAATTAATTAATTTACTGGCTTTCATGTAAGCTTGCAGATAACAGCTGAGCAAATTTTTCAGCTCATAAACCTCTGTAGTAGGTGGAGTTTATTTTAGAGGATGAACTTAGAAAAGGGTCTATCTTCTTTATTTTCCTATTTGACCTTCAAACTAACCAGCTTAACTTTGACCATCAAATAACTGAAGCTGCTAACAGTTAAACATTAGTAACAACCAGATAGGTAGCGCACTTAGCAAACGCTGAATTTCTTCCTGAATACTAGTCTTAATTTTTCCTTGAAATCTTTTAACTCTGAAAAGACATACTAACTTGGCAATGGTTGAACAAGTAACAAGCAGATCATAATAAAAAAAAAAAGTAAAATGAAAAATTGTGGTAAGAGAAGGGACAAAACCCATTGCAGCTATTCCTTCAGGTATACGGACAATAAAATCATGTCAGTATACCGATCTGGAGTTCTGAGAAGTACCGGTACACAAATTGGCCCATTTCAAGTACTGCCAACTGTTCATTTCCTTATGAGAGCATTTAACTCTTCATAGACTTGTCTTATATTTTAAAGAAATTTAATAAATTGTTGGTAGCTATTACATTTCGTAACTCTTTAAAGACCTTGGTATGACAATATAGCTGCCTAAATTCCATTGCAGTCTCTCACCTTTTAAAACTATCGCTTTATAGTTGCACTGACTGCATCACTATATTCCATTGACACCATTGCTCATGTGCACGCTTTGCTTTTAATCTTGCACTTTTTGGCAATGACAAAGTCATAAGACAAGAAGAATCCATTCGAAGGCAAATTCCATTTACAAATAAAGATACCAGCTCCCTAGGCATTTCCATGGCTTGCATTACCAAGCTAAGAACCTTACAAATATTAACTGATCTTATCTTCTAGCCATACCATGAAGTAAAAGATACTATTCCTGTTTTACAGAGGCACAGGGGATATTTAAGGATTTGTCTGAGGTCTTCTAGACAATTTATTGTTGAGCTGGGTACTGAACTCAGTAGACTTAAAGGTAGATAGCTCTGAAGACCAACATCTTCATCCAGGATTTGGCTTCCTATCTTCCAGTGCTAAGAACACTCTATTACTTAAACAGCATGATAGATACATGTTAGGGCTTCCAAGAAAATAAAGAGAAAAGTAAGTTTTAAACTGTTTAACTCACTTGAGGCAGACAGACTCAACAGCACACCAGACATGAAGCAACTCTGAACAAGCTGAGAGCGAGACCATGCCCCGATCATGTCATGAAGAGCCGCACTGTAATTCAATAGGCATCCTTCCAGTGGGAAATAGATTGATTGATTTTCTTCATGATTCTAAAGAGGTTTTGGTTTGTTTGTTTGTTTGCAATTTGCAGTTGCTTCATCACGACTGCAGAGGTTAGACAGCTCAACAGTTCGCACATACTCATGCTGACAAGGCCTAGCAAAGAAGCCAGCACTGAATTGTTGTGAGTATTCGTAAGGGGCCATCATGAAAGGTCTATGTAATTGTACATGACACCCAATATTCCTTGGCATTACTCAAGTGAGAGCCATCATGGAGCAGAGGACCTAACTTAGACTCACTAGGGGGCCCATTTGGTCAAGACAACAGTCTTGAAGTCAGTGCAGGAGATGCAAAGTTCTTCTTCTCCCATCCCCAAAGCAGGGTCTCTCTGCTGACAAACCACAATCATACACTCAGAAGATGTGACAACTGTTTTCAGACCATCCTCTTCAGGTGATAGCTCACCCAGCATAATATATTTTATATGTTCTCAAACATAAAGCTAGAACTGGGGAGAGAGCAATAGGCACAGAGACTGAATTTACTTTGAAAGCTTGAAATGGTTCTAGCGTGAGCTGGAGAGAAAAACAAACAAACAAAAAAACTAGTAAAGCAGAAGTGTCCTAGATTTTTATTTTTATGAGAGCTATGACTCAACTTAGGACATTAAGTAGCTGAATAAGATAAGACAAAACTTTCCCTAGAAAATCTTCTCGAGTTATCTATTACAGAGATTCTTGCATTTTTCTCAAATCATTCAGAAGTGACCAGTGGCAAAGAAAGGTGATGGATGCAACCCTGGATCAAAGCTGGTACCAGAGTTCTTACTGCATAAGTATCTCACCACTTAAATATGGCTATGAATTTCAGAGTTATCGTTCCAGAGCTCTGTGGAAAATATTCTGTTTGCTACTAAATCATCAGTCTTACAAAAAATACTAACATGATGAGCGCTTCCATCAATATGGCACCATTTCATGCTATTATCTTCTCAAGAACATAGTTTTCTTTTCCATATATTGTTTTTTCCAGAGAAGTAGAGGGGAGAGGGAAAGTGTATTTGGATAGTACCAAAACCTCACCAGGCATCAAACATCTAAATGGTTCTTTGGCTGTTAGGTAGTCTAGGCAAGAGATGCCAGGATCTGCAGGAAAGGAATTGCTGCTGTTTCTAGCCAGCAGTCTTTTTTTTTTTTTTTTTTTTTGATCTTTAGCTTGGAGATGCTTGGCACCATCAAGATTTTACTAATTCTGGGCATGTTCAAAAAGCACTTAGGAACCAGCAGATTTTACCTGTAAATAATGTAGATTGCTCCATAGTTGCTCAGGAGACTGCATGAATATAAAATACTAACGTAGTAGAAAGAGAAGCTTTTAATGCTACTGAAAAATAAACACAGGAGACTTTTTTTTTTCCTCCTAAAATAGATGAAGTTTCACAAATGGTCCTGCAAAGATGATAACAGAGCACATCATCAACTATATAAATCTTTGCATGTGTGTGTATGTATAAACTGGGGCTCAGTGTTATGTCAGTAAAGTCGATCAGAGCACACTCACTGTGTTCAATGGGTGCAGAAACTTGCAGCAGAGACACCTCTCCTTTCTCCTATTATCCTTCAGCATTATCCTAGCTATCTATCTATCTCCTTCAGCATTGCAATGGTGGAAGCAATAAATCATGACTAAGAAAGCAAGTTCAAATGGCAAGCAATCTAAGCTACCCAAATGTTAATAGGCCAGGTGTATGAGGTACTATTTTTCCAATAGGTTTAAAGAGTGCAACAAGGGCAGAAATTGAAAATTAGTATGTTAATAAAAACTAATTTATGATTATCCAAGCTGTATATTCCTGCTGTATTCAGTAATTGTCTAAAACCCAGTAAGCTATATATAAAAATGAAAAAAATGTGTTGGCCCTATATATATTGGAACTATATATTTTGAGCAAAAAGATGCTTATACAAAGCTATACAAGTTAACTTATGTCAAACAGTTCATGGCACCAATGCAAACAATCTTGACTAGGTTGAAGTTGTATGCTTTCAAATTGAATTTCAGGTGTTTTATAGGAATATTAGTACTGTTTCAAAGATCAGTGATGTGTATCACATTGATGCTTGCAGTTTATGTAGCATTCTGCCAATTACATATTAATCTTAAACACTAAAGCTCTGTAACAATGTCAAATTTAGATCTAAACTGCAAAAGCTAATATATGAGGATGACCGCAACTAATGGACTATTGTACTAATAGTACTAATGTACTATTTCTTTTCACTTACCACCTACTCCTTTTAGAGAAGGAATGAGATGGTATGAACTAGAACTATTCATTGTTTTTAAGTGCAATTTCAAAATGTCAGGTAGCTTAGCTATCCAGAAAGCAAAGAGACTAATTTTTCATTTGGATAAATTATATAAAATGTAAGCAGGGAAAAGATTTCCCTCATGCTATCAGGCTTGTAAACCTAAGTAAATGACTTGAATCTAAAGGGCAAATATCTATACTGCTCACATGGGGGATGTGAAGTGTGTTGAATCACCCCCCCGACCCCCCCCCACACACACACGCACACCCACCAGAAGAGTTTTCAGAAGTTTGCAAAGGAACTGGAGCCATCTCACTGGGATAACATTTTCTGAGTAGCAGTTTCATCATGGAAAGGAACTGCCTGCTGCTTGGATTAAAGGGAAGGTTATTGATTACAACATGCCTCCTGAAAATTTCCAGGTCAGAGGGAGGCCCAGGCTTGTAGCCTTGCCTAGAGTAAACCAACAGTTGTGGTACTGTGGTGACTATTTACATGGGACTGAGTCTAACTAAGCAGCAGAGGGGCTAGCTGGATGAGCTTGTTGTCACACAACAGCAGTACAAGAGAATTTTTGAGAATAATAAAAGGGAATATGCATAGGAAGAGCAGACTGAAAGGAGAGCTGTGAATGGGTTGCACATGGATTCAATTTATATGCTTTCAAGTTCCATTTCAGGTATTTTTTTAATCATATGTTGAAACCACCATGATGAGTGGACAGAAAATATGAAGTGGCATCCTCCGAACAGTTACAGGAACATACTCGGCCCAGCCCGGTCTGAACATGTTCTCAAGATCTAACGTTTAGCAGTGTTTACGGCTGCTGCTGTCTGGCCATTTAACCTTGCAGAGAAGTTAATCATTGTGCATATGAGACAGATCAAGCCTTCTGCAGTGGTGGCTGTATGTTGTCCAGCTCAGCATCTGGAGGCAGTTACCCAGGCAGTGGAAGGATGTAACTTAATGCTGATTTGGCAGTGATCCTGTCCAAACATTCCCTACACCTGCGACTCATGAAATACATGTCCTCCCCAAGTCAGAAAGCTCAGGCAGGAGACTTTCACTGCCATGGGGAGGGAGCGCTGGAACATCCTACAGCTTCAATTTTCTACTAATGAAATGTCAAAGGGAATTTGGTAAAAGCAAGTATGTCCTTTATCAATGAAGGATTCCAAAGAGGATTTGTAAAGACAAATGGAGAAGATGACTTCCAAAAAGATGTGAATGATGATCTGGAAACAGCTGGTCCATAGCAAAGAAATCACCAGGGTCATAAAGGTACATGCTGTCAAGCTGCAGTGAACGAGGAAAATCACAGAGTTGTCAATAGGATCTATACAACTAAAATACGTGTTCAGTCCTGTGCCAAACAGGCAAAGGTCTACAGATGCAGGAAACCATAAGCCCCAATGCTGAATCAAAATATCAAGAAATAGCTGGAAAATGAACATACATAGGAGTTTGTTTCTATCTAGGACAGGAATCAGTATATATTAGTAAAAGATTAAAATGTATTATTAATAAATAGATTTATGTGACAGATCTAAAATTAAACAACAAATGAATGTCTCCCTCAAATATTAACATTTCAGTAAAACATGCAATAGTTTATTCAGTGCTACAGTATTTGTTTGTTGGTGTCACTGCATCCTAGACAAAATGAGAATCAAAGAATCTTGCTAATTAACATTTGTTTATTTTTTTTTCCTTTAGATGTCATCTCTTTCTTCTACTTTACCTGAAGTGCACTACCACTACTTAGGAAAAAGACCATTAAAACTCTCTTCAAGAACAGGGTAATAGGGAAGAGAACACATAAGGTTTATCAGATAAAGAGCTATGATGTTCTTTTCACATATTGATTAGTTTAAAACAAGAATAATAAAAAAATAAATTATTTTAAAAAAGAAAAACAAAACAACCTCCCCCTTTCCTCTCAGCATTTCTGTCATCAGAAATTTGGCAGTAGTGCACATCCAAAGCTTTTATCAAATGAAGCCACTCATTTTTACATCGTTCCATCTGTTTTATTGTAAAATACTAGACATTTACGTATTTACTGTGTATGTATTTCTTTTAAAATGTGTAAGTCTTATGTAAATGGATATAAATATGATTTTTTTAAAAATAAAATCTATGGTACATGGGGTCTCAGTGCAAACATTTGACAATACAGTGTCAATAATACTGTTTGTATCTTTCCATTCCACCATTTTTACAGTTTTTGGATTGTAACAGTCAAATGAATATGTTTAGCAGAGTTAGACACTTCAACATGTTCCTTACTGAAAAATCTGTCAATATTTCAAGCTGAACATCTGCCTCTGATGATGTATAATAGAATGACATAACCTGGAACTGGAGCCAAAATGGACCTCTAAAGACAAAATAGAAATGTCAGGTATCTATAGAGAATCACCATGATGGCTCACCTCTTAGAAAAAAAAGCAAACAAAACCCAGAAGAACTGTTTACAAAAAAACAAAGTAATTTAATAAAACATGATTTATACAAAAAAACAAAAACTTTCTTCTATGTTACCTGCAGACCAAGAAGATTCTTGCTTTACCAAGAGCCACCTTTTTGTTCCAGGATCTTCAGTCACCAGCCAGCATTGGAAAATAAAATCTAATGTTTGCATAGAATCAGATTCTCAAGTTTCCAAATATATTCAACAAAGAAAATGAAATAAAAGAGAAGCCAAACCCCACCATTTCTTCATTATAACAGTGCATTAGACAGGCTCCTGTCTAACATTATGCTTTTAGCCAAGATGGCCTTGCTGAGACTTCACAGAAGTCAGTTTTATCAGAGGAAATAACTGAAAGACAGAGTGATTAACATATAGTGTATAAAAGTTTAGAAGAGCAACTATTACCTGCTGTGGCTTTATTTGGTGGTGTTATTGTTGTTTATTCTTTGTTTAAATGGGAAGTTTCAAAGTAAGACCTATTTAATAGTCATTTATCTATTTGCTATTTTTCTGCTGCTTGATCTTAGCTCAAGACCTGTCTTTTAGTTATTTCTTTTAGCAGTTTGATCAGCAATGTTTGCACGTACATAAACATTTGTTTTGTCTATTTTCATTTGGCAAATTTCAGTCAATCAGATGGTGAAAGATTTTTCTCCCCCAATGTCAATAAAAAAGAATTCAGTGCTATTTGTGTTTATAAGTCTATTAAGCTTGGTATGTAATAGCATTAAAATAGTTTGGATGCCAGATAGGTCTCAGAGCTAAGCATAAGCACATTATGCCACTAACAGGTATGAGTTACGATGAATTTACTGGTCATAATCTGCCACGAGAGGGAGCACTGAACTTGCTTATGTGTACAGTACGATGGCTTTGACTAGAACACAACTGTATAAAGACATGGCTCTTTTACGTACAGTTCCTCGGGCTTAACCAACATCGTTGCTAATGTTCTTTCTTCTCCTCCTCCAGCCCCCTTTTGGATTACTTTAGTCCAGAATGACAAGAAGTAAAGCAATGCAAACACCATTTTCAGTGGTTGTAGTATCATTTGAATACACTACACCCCCTCCTTGTAAATTCCAGTTCGAGTTTTTTCCAGGATTTCTTTTTCAGCCTGCGTTGGCACAGCCCACACTCACATTCAGGGGGCAAAGGGAAATGAGGTGTGTTGGGAACAGGAACGAGCAAAGTCCTGGGAATAAAGTGGTAGATATACTGTCCCTGGAGTACAGAAACCCCAAATTATTTCCCCAGTGGAAGAAAACAGCTCAGAAAAATTAAAAAATATATTTTAAAAATAAAAATATTACTGTGACTGAGGCCAGCATCCAAATTACAAAATCTCCACATACGTCCCACTGTCCCTCATATAAGCTGAAACTCTACTCTCAACACCTAGAAATTATGATTATGCTAAATGTTGTCCAGTTAGTTCTGACTCTTTTGCACACAGGGAATAATTATTACACCAACCTCTCCCAGCCGACTTTCAAAAACTACTCGCATGCTTTTCTAAAAGACAAAATTTAAAAATCAGTGCTCTCCTATCACTTGTTAAATATGCTTGCTCTTCCTTGCTTGTATAACCAGGTTGCTGGGCAGCAAACAGAACTGTGCACAGGAATCACTATCCCTCTCCACACTTACTTTGGCAGTAATTTCCCCTCCCTTTCCCCAACTCGGCACAAATCTGAAGCTGTAAACAAACCACTCTGCAATCACGATTCCTCAGAAGAAGGCTCCTCAAAAAAACAAAAACAGTGCCCAAACAACTATATTTCCATACTGCATTGCTGCTTTAAGACGGCTTTCTCGGTCTGCATTTTCTGAGTGCTGATGAATAAGCCGTTTGGCATGCCTGGAATCCTCTACATCATTAGCAGAGCACTCCACCCCTCGCTTTTATTTCAGTTTTGATCTTGATTGATCTCTGCCTAAACAGAAAAAAATAATAAAGGTCATCTAACATGTTCAGGCTTCCTCAAACAGCCAAAAAGTTGTTATTCCAAACATTTTTGTCATGGAGACACTTTTAAGACTGCTAACTACTCAAGCTCGTCACAAAAAATTCAGATAATGATTCCTTGTCAATATTAATATGAGCAACTAACCTCTCAGAAAGGCTAGTGCCTACATTGCCACTACTAATCTCTGGAGACCTGAGGGTTTTTTGTTTTTTTGTTTGTTTGTTTTTAAGTCAGATACTAAGTAAATTCTAGATGCTATCTTGTTCTCCCTTCCTTAAAAAAGCCCAAACTAGAAAAAGGTGTCCTTATGTTACCAATGGGAGGAACTGGAGTAGGAACATGAGATGTCAGCGGGAAAACCATACAAGGTCCAGGAAATGAATTCTCCTCTCCTCCAGCCTATTCTAGTATCTTTCGTACAGGGCTTGTATTCGCATAATTAATTCCTCTCCCTCTGCTCCTTTTGCATACATTTATAACATTGTGGCTGCAGCTGGGTAACTGCACCAAAAACCAATGTCTACCATCTCTGCTTTCACTGTACCTATAAGGATGGACATCATATACTTCATGTATGTGCCACAGCTTCTCTGTGGTAAGATACTTGTAGTTTCTCATGGAAAGAAATTCTTGTTTGAGCGAACACCATCTGCCTTCAAATCTGTAGCCAGACTAGAAAATAGCATATAGTAACAGAATTTTGTTACCTGCATTTTATGCATATCACATATTTAGGGTTAGTAACATTGACTTAAGACAGCCAAGGAATTCAGTACAGAAATCCCCATAAGATCTCTATCTTCCTTTAAAAGCTGTAGCCAAACTACAAAATAGCATATTGTAACAAGAATATTTAAGCTAGAATGATATCACAATATGCCACAGGGCTGATTTTTAGCTTCGCAGCTGGACTAAGAACCTAAGACATGCTCTACCTGGTCAAGCCAGTGGGCCATCTAGCCTGTCTTGGAGAGTAGCAAAAGTACATGCTGTTTAGGGAGAACTCATGAGCCTGATCATTTTTTGCAGTCCCTTTGTATCATACTACCCTGGTATTTACAATTGTGTTAAAGGCATATGCCTGTCCCTTTAGTATCTGTTTATGGGCCTGTTGTCCCTATTTTGAACTTGCTGATACTATCTGGGTCCAAAACTTCCTATAGTAACCAACTTGCTTTTAATCTGCTCCCTTATTAGCTTCATTGAGTGACTCCCGGTTCTTGTTTTGCTTGGTTTGGTGAAGAGCAGCTTTGCACACATCTTACCACTGCCTTCAGACTTTGTAAACTTCGAATTTATTCCCTCCCCCCGCCCTGCTCACTTCCTCTCTTTTAATTAAAAGAGTTCCAGCCTTTTTATTTTCTCCTTAAAAGGCAGCTGCTCCAGAACATTTTAGCTCCTCTTTTCTACACATCTTCTGCTTCCCCTGTGTTGTCCCAGAGATGCAGTGACCAAAATGGTACACGATACTCAAAATGTGGGAACGCCCAAGGTTCCACAGTGACAAAAAGATGCTTCCTTTTTTGCTCTCAATACCCTTCCTGATGATGCCCAACATCACGTTGACTGTTTTTGGCTGCCACTGCACAGCTGATTTTAAAGAACTATCAGTGATGACTCCAAGATGACTCTACTGACCTGTAACTGTTCAGCGTAGTTTGCTAAGCTGTAGTGTTTCACAACTGAAAAACACTCAGCAGCTTCTGCAGGGCACTCCATTATGTGGCACAGGCCTCCTATTAAAGCCTTAGTAAGTCGATAATCCATCCAGAAGAAAATAATATCCTGATCAGCCAGCTGCAACTTATATAACTATTTCACAGCAGTTATTAGGACATTGCTGAGGAGCAAAATTACTCCCACATGTAAATTACTGATCTGTGTAATTAGCATATCTACCACAAAGCATCATTAGCCTTCACTCAGTCCTTAAATGTTTTTGCTCCCTGTCCAGATTGTGATTTTCAACTACATTAAATAGCTGAGCAGGATGGCTACCTTTTCACACAATTATCTGCCAACGATCAAAGTAAAACACAGACTCAAACCAGGCTGTTTTATTATATGACTGTATGACTTGGTACAACAGTTAGTAGCTGGCTCAACTACATGTGGTCCCAATAAAAACCACCTGGACTACTTCTTTTTTATTATTGCCTACAACACTGGTAGAGCTTACTGGCTATATAAAAAAGGTCACAGGCCCAAGACAGAATCTGGATAAGGGTAATTTTAATTAGCTATCTATCTATTGCCCTTTGGCTGTTATATCAATCTGCTGTTTTATCTTATCACAATACTATTGTGCCACTTAACAGCGCTACAGTCCTTAACTCTAACCAAAAGGTAACAGTATTTATTTCTAGACATCCTCTTTCGAGGACACACTGCAACAGCAAAATATGTCCGGATTTAATTTCTACCTTGCTTAGCCTAAGTAGAGAACCCCTCCTTTATCCCAGCATCTGAATTCACCTATTGCTTACTGTTACTTCCTCTAGAAAGCGATGCTGAGTTTGAATAACTTTTTTTGTTTTAAAACATTTCTATGAACATGTATTTTAAAAGGATCTTTACATTTATTGTTTGGTTAAAAAATGCAGCTTGAGAAGTAATGTATTTAGAGCATGTATCCTCCATCTGCTAGTATGCTGAAAACCTGTGAACTATTTTGGAAAGGCCTATGAATTCAAGAATGGTCTGCCTAGTGTCTGTATTTGCTAAATTTCTTGGCTATATATATATATATATCTCAGCAAGCCTGAAGCATCTGCTTATGTTAGCAAAAAAAATCCTGGTTATCCTTTTTGTAAGAATGATACGCACAACAAAATTAGCAAAAATGCAAAGAGTAAATGTATTTTTATTTTAAATTCATAATGTGTTTTATTTAATATTACTATGGCTAAATCAAAGTTTTCACAGATTTTTAAAGCTAGAAGACTTCATCTAACATCCTACAAAAAAGGCACTTCAGAAAATCACTGAATAAAATAACTAAAGGAATCTAATTTATAACTGACAGACTTAGCAAAAATCAGTGGAAACCAGAAAAATAACTTTACTTTTTTTTAAAAAAGATAAAGCTCATATTTTACAAGTGAAGACAATTTATATCTGCAATAATTTTCATATTAGAATTTCTATTTATTGCTGTCCTCAGACCGTGACTTACCTTTTGTAAGCTGTTTTAGCCAGATTCAAGTTACTGTTCTCATTATATAATAATGGATTAAAATGTAAGGTCACAAGAGATCACATTAGATAATCTAATGATTCCTTCTAATTTAAGGATAGAAATGCATAGAAATGCATGAATTCTATCTGCAATTTTTAGCAATCTTAATATCTAGAATAAAATGATAACATGCAGATGCTTCAGTATGTTTCATTGGCTATGACAACACAGTAATATTTCTGTAGGAAAAAATTTAGTCCCAAATCATTACTAATTTTTAAAATATGTGGTGTTCCTTAACAGAAAGTCTCTTTGTATATTCCAGTACCAGCAAGTTATTAACCTATTATCACATTTGATTTTTCTTCAGTACTTCTTCAATGTGTTTAAACACGCTAGCATCTTCAATGGTTGGTGTTATCTGAAAAGGAATATACAGAAGCATGTGATAGTAGATTGTTATCCTTCAAACAGTGATGAAAGAATTTAATTCAGCAAATCTTCTAATTTTAGCTTTCAAAAGCTCAGCTGAGAACACAGTATTCGGAAATCTCTTGAATATGAAAATCTTTTGGGTAAGATACAGTAGAAAGAAAATGCAATATGCTACCTAAAGTCATAGAGTGATTGCAGAACGGTCTAGAGAATCAAAAAGATGATGTTGAGTCTTTGCATGCGCATATGCATCTAATCCATTAAGGCACACATCTACAACTTACGTTATATGGCTTTCCACTGACAAGTGCAGAAAGAGCTGAGCGCGGTATCTTGCCAGAACGTGTTTTTGGTAACTGCTTCACAAACACTCCCTTCTGGAAAGCTGCTACTGGACCAATGTTTTTTCGAACTTGCTCAACAATCTCTTCCAAAATCGTCTTCTCTTCTGTCTTTACACCTAGTAAAGAATTTCAAATGCTTTAACCTTTCCCTGATCTTGTGCAAGTTTTAGTAACATCAGTAGCGAAGAGCTCTCACCTTCTCTCAGTACACATAGTGCAAACGGGACATGCCCTTTCAAGGCATCCTCCTTGCCTACAACAGCACAGTCTGCCACAGCATGATGGAAGAGAACACACTGAGGGAGAGAAAAAAAGCAACTAAATGGAACTAATAATAATTTGAACATTTCAGTGAAAAACTTTGACAGATACGCACATAAAAAAAAAATCTTACGTTTTAAGAGCAAAAATTGCTTAGTCAGTAACCTCAGGACTCTAATTACATATGCTGCAGATGTACAGGTATGCATATTTTCACACACTCTTATGTGTTATCCTAGACAGACAGTGTAGCTTTTAAATAAACATAAGAAATAAAAGCTTTAGCAACACAAGATTCAAAGATAAAACAAAGAAAGGTGACTTCCTTACAGCTTTGGCAAAACAAGCGAATCACATCTTTTTGTGCCTTAGTGAGTTCTTTGCTGGGACACATACTATTAGGTTAACATTACAATTGATATTTACACAGGTATATAGAAAAAATATAAAAATATTATTCAAATGCACAATCAAACACACTGCTGTGTAACCTACCCGCAGCAACTGTAAGGTAGGAATGGACTTGGAATTAAAAGTCCTTTACCTGCTACAATATTAGAAAATAATATGAAGAGAGACTCTGTAGTATGTGAATTTATTGGAAATTGTAACTTTCCAGGATCCCATGAAAAAAGTCATCACAAATTGTTACTGTTCCTATATACCAGTCAAGCTGAAGTTGTTTATAAACACATAGCAAGATGCCTGTCTTTAACTTCCTACTCACATATTTTACTTACAGAGTTTTCAATTGGGAACCTATTGTTTTTCTCAGGGGAAAAAAAAAGAAAGTGACCTCTCCCTCCCATCATCTTTGAAAATTTTTAATGCAGTAAAAAGGAGAGTGAGACAGATAGAAAAGATCCAGCGAATAAAACAGACATCTTTAGGAAGTTTTAATGAAAGTCTAAAAATACTTGTGGATATTATTTGCAGACTACTATTAGTGTTTACATCATATTATTAGTATTTACACCTGAATGTATAACAAATACTTGCATGGTTATCTTCCATCTCTTTCCATATTTCTTTTCCTAGCTTAACCAGCCCTCATATAAAATGAGACCTCAGTTTTCTCAGGCAAGGAAACACTTCATCCAGCTTTCCAAAACAGATGTCCTAAGCACAGCCCTAAGTATGTATCTTTTGCTTTCCATCCAAAATGGTAATACCACATTGTGGTAATATCACATCCATACTTTCATCAATATTCGCAGACTAAATTGTACCCAACATATATTTCACTGTGAATGAATTTTGTCATGTTACAATGTTTACAATGAGTTAAAGCAACAAGGCCAACAGTTAAAATGGATAGATACTTTCCTTAGGAATAGCCTATTGCAGAAATAAATCCTTTTTTTCTCATGCTAGTGACAAAGATCCAATAAATACAATCATGAATGCTTCTGGTCAGTCGGCTGTCATAAAGCATGGTGATTAATTAATGTACAAGGCAAAAAGTGGTCTGGAGTAAGGACTAAAACCAGAAAGCACTCTCATTACAGGGCTATAAAGTCATACTTACCTTTGTTCATTCTGACTCCTTAAATCTTTTTCATTCTTTGCTGCACAAAGGTACAGCTTCAACCAAAGCCATATAGAGGTCCCACCTCAGCTTACAGCCTAGTGTTCAGCTCACCCTCTCAGAGACATTAGGTCTGAACCTCCTTAGACAAGAAAGGGAATTAAACCTAAGTCTTCTGGTGTGTGTTTATGCAGTTACACAAGTGATGCACATTAGCACTAATATCTCCAAACTCTCTTTTTGGAAAGAAAAGAGTACCTCACACTTTCTTCCTATTAGCTAGCTGAGGTTCTTACTTGCTGGAGAAGATTCACCAAGATGTCTCACTGCATACCGAGATGTGTGTCCCTAACTCTGGGAGAAAGTTGGGCTTAAGACACTGGCAGTTATGAATCCTGTTCCAAGGCACCTGGCTCTTTGCACGCAGATATCAGGGTCTCTTGGGAAATCTTGCTGTCAAGAGTGCTTTTGACATGTCTTCTGTACTCAATCACAAAGAGGATCTAATGCGACAAAGGCCACACAGAGGTCACATAATGTGACCCTACATATTAATTTCTCTTTGCATACAAAGACTGTGTGTTTGCTAATAACAATCTTCACATAATACATTTTCAAAATCAAGGGCAGTGGGATGATTGAAAGAAAGACAATCTGGGAGATGTTTTAGGAAAAAGGCTTTTTTCTCTTACTGAATATCACATTAGCAATGGCTACTCATACAACAGGCATGAGTATGAGGAAGATGACAGCAATGCTGTCTAAATATATGCAAACATAGTTGAATTCAGATGCAGTCTACTTTGTTCAGGAGTCACTGTATCCAAACTGGCAAGTCATACACGAATGTGTCTTATGCAGCTTCAAATCAAGTGAATCCCTGTGACATTTCACTGCATCACATACACCTACAAGCTTTGGTCACTTCTAGTCCAGAGTCTCAAGAATGCACTCCTTTTCATGCTGTAAATACACATCCTTTTCTGCTCTAAATTCTTGACCCTGACAACAATACATTCATCACCATAAAAAGAAATGTCAGCTAATTATGGAAAAGTAGACTAGTAAGCTATATAACCAGAGGAATCGAGGCCTCTCCACAGAAACAAAGGAAAAAGGTCTGCAGTAGTCTGATATTACCATCAATTCCGTAATTATCTATCAGGCACCAACAGGACCTCGATGGTGGAGACGTAAGTGTGGCCAGCTTTGTTTTGTAGTAGACTGTTTGCATTATTCCAGTGTGTCACTTGTTCATAAAAGTCTGTTGAGCTGAAACAGTCGAGTCTCTGTAATATTTTCCTTCACTAGTCCATCCAAAATCCTAACAACATTCCTGTTATAACCTGTATTCTCAGTCTTTGACTTTGGGATAGCTCATTCAAATGACTGAAAGTGTAAATACTAGTTTAAAATGATCAAATTTTATAAGACAAGGCTGAAAAGAACAGGGAACAGAATCAGCATTAGACATTTAAAAGTCGCTTAAAAGTAAGAAAAAGAGAAAATGAAATGGCATTTATGGAATGAGTGCTGGGCACAAGGATAGACCTAAAACCTTCTAATGCAGCAGCAGACAGAAACCTCGGTGCCAGGAAGGGGACTACTCATGCTAAATTTCTCAATTTCTATCTTTTGCCTCAGACAGACAAGAAGTAATCTGGGTTGCATCAGAAAGAGTCGAGACAAACATGGTCACCGTAGATATGCATACAAAACAGAGATGGACAGATCAACACAGCCTGAGGTTACCACCATAGCTAACATTCACTGATTGGCAAAATAAACAGTAACTCCTACTGCATCACTGTAAAGATGGAGCCCCAATGATAGCAATAGGTACCCTGGACAAAGAAACTAACTGGAACATAATGAAGCTGAAATTTTTAGTCAAAACGTTAAGGAAAACTTGTTAAGCTTGTAGCTATAATATAAATGCAGATAATGTACTGCCTCAACAAGGTGACAGTCACTTAATTAGAAAGAGATTCAATGAGCCTCTAATTCTGTATTTACTGATCTTCCCGAAGAGCTATTTGTGTTCTTGTTAATGCTTTCTCATTTAACTAGCAATATCTGCTGTGTGCATTTTAACAACGCTCTAGTTTGTTTAGCTTTTTTCAAAAGGGGAATAGCAAAGCTTCTAGAACTTCGTAGGGATGAAACATTTATTCCTTCAAGGGGAAAGCTCTACCTAACAGGGATAAAAACAGAGACATTATGCTCAGGGACAAGGAAGAGTTTCAAAAGGATACAAAGATAATACAGATCAGGAGGTAACTCAAGTCCTCAGGACCTAACTCATGTCCTCATTTGTTATGTTAGTTTCAGATCCAGCCTGAAGAGCAAGATACAATGTCCAACTCATCCATTTAGTTGTAGAGCAGGAAGGGGTGGGGATGAGATTCCCTGCTGTGCTTTAGTGAAGCAACACAAAACTCTCAATTCAAGGGGAAATAGGGAGAAGAGTGTCTGAAAGCCACCTTTACGCCTTCCTAGTTCTAAGTCACAACAGCAGCCGGTCCAGCTCCCTGGCTGACCGATCCCTGAAGGACTGCCTGTTTCTACCATGATTTGTTCACAAGTACATATGATATCAGAGTTTATGGGAATGCCTCCAGGGCTACCATACTGTCCCTTAACCAACCCCACCTCGTTCAGTCAAATCATGCCCTCTTTATCAAGCTTGTGGTATAAACTTCATCAGACAATGTAAGCTATCTTGTGCAAAGGAAAATATTTGCTGTCATAGAGAATATGAGAAGCCCTGCCAACAGCTGTGTTCATTGAAGGATTTTGAATTGGGAGAAAAATGCAGCTTTATGCTCTGCAAGTTCTGGAACCAATCTGAGGCAGCATACGTTAGAGCAGCTTTAATATGAGACTATGAATGATGTGGCCTAGGAGGCTATTTTAGCAGTGGGATATCATGTACTGGGATATCAGGAACAGGGATGTTTCTGAAAGATCCTGGAAAGAAGGGAGGATGATGTAGTGTACAGCTCTATACCACCCTCGTCTCCTAAAATCGCCCAGATAGAAAGGAATTATTAAAGAGAATTTGGTGGGGGGAATCTAGTGGCTTCTGTGTAACCAGAATTTCTTCTATTTTTTTTTTAAGTTTTCTAGTCTTTAAAAAATATAGCATCACCAAAACATATTAATTAACATATTTATAATATAAATATTATAAAGCAAAAATTGCCAACAAATTAGTTTGTGATTCAATGCACAGTTAAGTTCAAAGTTTTAGAAAGTACATTTTCCCCTTGTTACATGCTCAGCACATATTTTCCTATATTCACTGAATAAGCAATTGATCTCTCATCAGGGAAATCTGTAACTGGCAATCACAGCAGTTCTGGAGACGTGAGTGAACAATGATATGGAATTCAGATACTATTATGAACTCCACTGTTTTCAACTTTTCCAGTTGCATGGGTACTACATGAATGATTTTCAATTTAACAGTGGAATTTTTTTTCAAAAATTTTCATTGTTCATTTAGCACCACTTGTACAATAAGAATGGGACAAAACAGCTCTTCGGAAACTGAGAAGAAAACTCTTCAAATCAAGAAAAGCACTGAATGTGAGTCTATGCAAAAAGAATTCATCCAACACCAAACACTTTCAAATATACACCTTAAAACTGCACTTTAGAAATAAAAGTTCTTGCTCCTAAGCCACTACAGTAACTGGTGCAACTTCTTGACACACTGAGCCTTGAAGGACTGCCTACATTATCATAGTGCATTCCCAAGTACATATGACATCAGAGTTTACAGGAATGCTTCACTGCTACCATACTGCCCCTTAACTCCACCTTCCTCTGTCAAATCATGCCTGCTTGATTAAGCTCATGGTATGAATGCTCACTGTTGATTAAGTTCAAGTCCTCAAAAGGACCTTAGCAGGAAGGACGTGATACACTTAATGTTTTTGTTAAAAATACCAATACAAATGCAATCAAGAAAAGCAGAAAAAGAAGAGATTTTTGTGAGATTTTCAATCTCTGTGAACTCAGCGTTCTTTATTCATTTTTCGCTTTTCTACTTTACTGTCAGGCAACGCTCACCTCTTCAATTGCACCTGCTGAAATTCTGTGTCCTGCAACATTGATCACATCATCAGCTCGAGACAGGACATATAAATAGCCATCTTCATCCATATAACCTGCATCCATAGTATCATAGTATCCCTAAAAATAACATAACCAAAAAATAAAAATAAATTCAGAAATATTACTAGGATCATCAATCATTCTGGGAAACCAACAAACAAAACTTATCGTCTCCATAAATGAAGTTGTTGGTCCCTATAAGACTTACTTCTTAATATTTTTCACCATTCTTATGTGATAATATGCTTTGGCATTCCCTTTCCAGAAGGGTTTTGTAGTCTTTGTGAAGATAAAACAGAAGACAACACATAAAACTAGATTTCTTCCAATCTGCTTACTTTGATCCCTGACACCTTTGAGAAATATGTTGCCTGAATCTACACAAGAAGAGTGGAACTGTTACAATACAATGACAGTTGTCAAATTGCCTCTAAAGATATTTCCATTTGCTGGAGCTAGGCATATAACAACATTATCACGCTAATGCAAAAAATAATAATTCGCCTCATCAATTCACTCATCTACTTTTATTCTTGGACAAAACCTTCCATTTTGGATATTCACATAATACAAGTGTATCTATTTCTGTATGGAAAGTAGCAAGCCAGTCCTTGGATAGTTCATCTGAAAAGGAAGCATACTTAATTCAGTAAGGGTCTTCCTATGTATTTCCACACACCAGAGACAAGTGTATATTTTGGACTGAGGTTAAATCAGGATAACTGCATGTCAGCAGTAGTAGTGTATTTGAAGCTATGTTAGTCTAAGGTTGCAAATGAGGCAAGGCATATATCTTTTATTAAACCAAATAACATAGCTGTAGAAAACAAATTTAGGTTCAAAAACTTGAAGTTTACTTCTTCTGTTTCAGATCTGAAAAAAGTCTAGGTACCTAAAAGCTGAAAGTATGTATGAGGAAAGGTTTACTTGAAATGCTTTTAACTAAGAAGTCATAAATCAAAGAACTCCTATTAAAATATCTCCCATTAAAATAAGATATGATAATGTTGTATGGTAACCAATTGAAATCTACTATCATTTAGTGTCATGGGATTACTATAAGTTTATATAACTCATTCTGTAATTCTTACTGGAAATTTTTGGAAATATAACTTCTGGAATGTTTCTGGATTTTCCCAAAGACCTGAAAATGCTCCAGGAGGCAGAGGCAACCTTAAATTAAAAAGAACAGAGAGAAATTAGAAACACAGATATAAAAATGCAGTTGACTGTCTACATTCATACTTTATATTCAGATAAACAATTATTGACTATGCAATCAGAAAACAGTTCAGTTCAATAATGTGTTGCTAACAGATCAACATGACCATATATTTCTTGTGATCACATGTGATCACATATAGCTCTGAACTGTACCCAGTCCATAACTCTAATATAACATAGGGTCTCCAACCTTTAGCAAAATAGTGTTTGGTCTTGTAAATACAGAAGACATGCTATAAATATCTGTTACCACCATTCAGCTTTCAACATTTATAAGAACAGAGTATCTGTCAGAAATATGTGCGTATGCACTATGATACAGATACTTTCATTATTATAGATATCTTTCTCTAACACACAGACATATACACACATCTATACATGTACCTACCGAATTACCCAGGCATACAGATACTCAGTTTCTGTAAACAGACATAACTCAAATGTATTTAGTCACAAGAATCTGCATAAGAATGTTTTTCTTTTTTTTATACTTTAACTGAACACAATATTATTGGAATTATTTAAGGAGTTTTTTGAAAGTATATTACTAAAAAAATCAACTTTAGAACTTTCTAAAATAACTGAACTTACTATAATTTTATAAGAAGTGAAGCTGCAAAATATTGAAATGCTTCATTAGTTGAGTTTTCAATGCATGCTCTATATCCATTTTCAGTCAAGGACATGGAAATGACAAAAGAAGGGTCATTCCACAAATATATATCTACCAGAAGAAGAAAAGCTACAGAAGTCTCAGTTAACATACTAGTCATTTTTTTCCTCCAAAGCTCTGACCACCTGATAAGCAGTGCAATAAGCTGCGTTTAAGCCTAAGAAATACATATTCTGAGAGAAAAACAGGAGTTTTATAAAGCTTAACCCTAATAACAGAGAGAGAATGATCACTCAAACAAGCACATTTATATAGATAAAACCATAAATGCCTCATACAGATATCGCTAGCATATGCCTGTATTCCTAACAAGCAAATCTTTAGCTGGGGTATTTTATTTTTTACCCTGACAATGTTCCTATGATACATTACTATATCCAAAAAGCAGTATCTCCAGCAGGGAAACACACCTCTGCAGTGCAGTAATACTGATGCTCATTACAAGGCTCCTGTGATAACACCGGTCACAGGAACCGGTGTTACCAGCGCAGTGGTATGTACTAACATTACAATTATAAAAAGAAGAAGAAAAAAATACGTTTTACCTAAATACAGTATTAATAGTATAAGCTATGCTGAAAAGGCCACGTCATCTAGTAATGATTCAAATCCATGACTGTTTATGATTCCACATACCTTCAGCTTAATTCAGCTCCAGTTGTCTAAGGGAGTATAGTACTAAAAATATTGCTATTTTCTCTGAGGGTTCTAGCTCGACACATACTATAAATCACATCCCCTGAAAGTATGGTTACGGTTCACTACAGTCCCAAAAGCCAAACACTTCCCATTAGTTACGCAGGCTTTAGGGAGGCAGGATGGCTGCTGCCCATCTGGAGGGAATTGACTGGCCTAGTTCAAGACTTCCAAGTTTAGTAAGCACCCCTGTGATACACAAGCATGACTCAGAGAATATTTGCCGTGAAAAAAAAAATTAGGAGAAGAATATATTGATCCCTGTGTTTGTCTGTGTAGGAGTTTAAAAGAAAAAATCTCTTGTTCAGATTCAAGAAAAAACACCAGCAAATGGTAGTTAACTACGGTTGTTGCCTGGTTGCTAATTGCACAGCAATTCATAAGTTACAGTCATTGCAGATTTTGTACTTTCAATTTATTTAACAGTCTAAAACATCCTTATGATGGGAGCAACAGGACAATTCACATGGACAAAGTCAATAATTTCTCCAAAGCTCTATTCAATGGTTTGCACTTAGTCATTAAATAGAAGAACCGGTTTTATTGCTGAAATCAGAAACACATTTTGCTTTCTGTAAATACAATTGTTTAGAAATTTAAACTCAGAAGTATGCAATGTATCACCAGAAGTATCATCCCTGCTCCTACCAATCTTTTTCAAGAAAAACTGCTGCAATGGCTAGTACCTCTACATTGCATATTGCTGCAAGACAAATAAGCTCCCTGAGCCTAGGAAACCACACTGCTGAACTACAGGTTAGGGCAGGTATCGCTATCCTGCAGAGTATGGCAAAGACAGACACAGTATGAAAATGCTCCGCTACAGCTCTCTGTAAAACATTAATTGCATGTAGGACCCAATTCTGGTTACTAAGAAAAACCTAAACATTTCTTCCATGCGTGTACATCATCTTTCAGGCAAAATAACTGCACAGGTATGGGTGCTGTAGTGAGAACACCTGCAGGTCTGGCGAGGAGTCAGTGACTGCCAGAGCATGTGGTGGCAGCCCCAGAGCGTGCTCTCTGCACACTGACTGAATGCCCCTCAGGGCCAGGCATGCATTTGCCATTTGTCAGCAATATCTAGCTGCTTCCCAGATGGTAGCTACTCAAGGTTAGTACAGCCGAGATAAGGAAATAGTTCTAGTAGATTTAAGGGGCCCTTAGGGTACAACGAGGTGAGTCCTGCCTGGGCGTCTGGCCCATGCCTCCAGCAGCCTCCCATCAGCGATCCCCCCGTGCAGTTCTCGGGACTCCCCACGCAGTTTGGAGTGTAAGTAAGTACTTTATTAAATCTATCCTGTTTAACCCCTCATGAACCTTGAGTGTCTCCCTCCGCTGGTATCTGATCCTCCCTTTCCCGCCTTGGTGTCACAGGCATGCACAATTCTGTATTTGTGAAGAGCTTAGCATCATGACTGACTAGAACTTCTAGGTATTGTGCTAATACAAATAATCAGTACAATTAATAAAGGTGGAATTCAGCTTGCCATAATGTTGTTATATGTACTGGAATTTTGCTAAAATATCAGGATTAAAATGTCTAGAGCCAAAAAAAAAAAAAAAAAAAAACAGATCCAGGCCCATTTCTCATTTCAATGTTGAAAACATTTAGAAAAACACTGAAAAAAACTAGGCAAACTCTGTAAATAATGACGTAGCTTATATGGGCCCATCTAACAATAATAGGTATTTTAGCATCTCAGCTAACTTCAGTTTATCTATCTGTCTTTCTTTTGAGCTAGGCTAGCTACCCCTCTCTTGAGCTGAGATGGAGTTTCCCTTGCTTCTACTGTCCAAAACCACTGCCTTCGCCTCCCCTCCTCCTTTCCTTGCAGCAAAGAGGACAAGCACAAACAAAAGCTTTGAGCTCTCTTGTGGGTTTACCCCAAGTTAGAATGCCCAAATGTCGCTTCATCAACTCCTACAACACTTTTACTTTCATTAATGGGATGCTAAGGTACTATCATGTACACAGAAAGATTACATATTTTTCTTTCCCTTTTCCCCCCTTTAAGATATTTTGATTAACATTGATTTCTATTGTGCATCTTAAAGAGTACGTTCCTGGCTTCAAGCCACTATTCTCTGTAACAAACCTCCAAATACATACTGAAATTTTTTTATATATTATGAGCAATATTAAATGAGTAGTCTTTTTATTGAACATCCAACTATTTGCCCTGTAAATATGTAAAGATTGAACACAGTACTACAAACAGTGAAACTGAGAATGGGCTGCTTACTTCTAAGCACCATCTTCCCCCCTAAAGAATATTAGCTTTACGATGTTTGCCTTTAAAGGTCCTGTCACACTGGTATCTGCCAACTTAAGATCTAAAAATATTTTAAAAAGCTATAAATTTATAATGACCTATTCCTTATAAAAGGAATCTCAAAAATATTAATTATTTTTTAATGTTTTACACTCTTACAGCACTCTGCATTGGCTATTGCATGATTTTGCTCTACATAATGACATGACTCATCACTTCAATCATTTTAACCATTGACAGAACACTATAATTTTCTTTCCTGCTTCTCCACTATTCCCAGATTCATGCAGAGCCTCTCATACAGTCACTATTCTTAAATGCAATTTAAGCAATGTAACATTTATCAGCTCCCCCTCCAACTTACAAAAGCATTTCAGAATCACTGAATGATACAACTACATTGTCTCACTTCTTTCTGAATATGGAACAGAAGTATTTATGTGATTCTGTACAATGGAGAGCTGTAAAACTAATTTGTCAATACTTATTCCAGAATACTCCATTATTAGGGCACAAAATTAATTACACAAACACTACAGGAAGTGTAACACAGGTTTATAAACAGTCTTGAGAAGCTCTAGAGAGGAATTTACTGGTAGACACTACCCTCTGGCTAGAATGAATATATGGCAAATGTAGTTCCCTTGCTGTTGAGGATGCATATAAAGAATAATGTCAGCTAATGAGACAGTGCTGGCAACTGCTTCATAAAATAAACATAATAGGTTTGCAAACTTTATAACGTACATGAGCAAAACTGAGTTTCCTACTGAACTGGAACTTAAATGGGATTTTTCTTTGCTAATATGCTTTAAGAGAACAGACAATTTTGAAAATTCTCATCACCAGCCATGCTTACACACACAAACATGCACACACACATTTTCCAGTGTATATTAATTATAGGCAGACCAGATCAACGCAAGCAAAATGCGTCACTAAATCAGACTGCTCTTGCTAACGGAAAATGGAGGTCATTGCTGCTACCTTTTTCCACTTCAGAATAAATTCTCAGTTAATTATCCTTCATGTCCAAAGACTGTAGCTCAAAAAAAGAGGAAATTTAGAAGCAAGCAGATTCATTTTAGGCGACCCTCAGGAACTGTAGTGGCCTTCACTTTCCTTGACCCTTTCATCATAAATGTTTTGACACTGTATTTTATTGCTTTATCCTGAAAAACTTGTGAAGTCAAACATATTATGGTACTGTCCAGGTAAATTAGCCTGTGTGAGAGTTCTTGTCAGCATGAAATCATTCCAGAGGGCAGAGATGAGGGTTATGTGAGAAAAGCAGGGATCAGCTGGTGGAGGAATAAAGAAAAGACTATACTGGGGACAAGGAGTTGGAATAGGTAGGTGTAAAAACTACCTCCCTAAATGCTTTGACTCCTGCAGGATAAAATTAAAGTTTAAAACTGTATTGCCAGTATAGATATTTCACATACTATACTTGCAAGCACCACAGGCCTCAAACAGCCCCAATAGTCTTTATCAGGAGCTAGACTGGGCTAAAAATAACCAAAAGCAACATCATACCACTTTTACACAGCTTGTATCATAGGCAGTTTGTGGCCATTCTCCTCTCCAGGAAATACTGAAGAACATTTTTCAGTCCTCTCAAGCACGTTGCAGATAAAGCAAACACCTCTGTGGGTTTTTTTTGATTTGTTTTATTTTTTCCTAAAGAGATGCATCGCATTTTGCTGCTGAGTGCATAGAGAGTAATAGTCAAACCTATCTTGACACTCCATTTCCTTCTAGATACCTGGAGAGGACCGTGGGGTAAGAAACAAACACTGCTAGTAACAAGGATCATCCCAACTATTTTCAAGGGATCTGTACATGTAGAAGAAGGATAAAGTATTTGCTGAAGAAATGAAGACAGCAAAGCTTGCTTTGCTAGAGGGCTTTATGAAAACTAGCCCTAATCAAAAAATGAAAAAAGTCTCACAGTTAAATAGTGGCTGAGCCGAGTACTGTCTAAGATAGAAAATGTGATGTCTTAACCTAACAGCCCCAGACTTTTATGACCAAAAAACAACTAAAAACTGTCAAGAAATTGTCCCTTACCAGAATTAAACTTGGAACAAAATGTTAAGACACTGTGAACTATAATATCCTAAAACAAACTTCTGTTCAACAATCCATAGATTCAAATGTTAGAAGTGTTAAAGAATTCACAATTTGCCTCCTAAAGATCATTAATCTCTTTGCTTTTTTTTTTATAGTGAAGCTGTAGAATAAATTTTAAGAGGCCTCTTGTCTCAAAAATTTAAGCCAAAAAAATGCTGGAAGATAAAAAGAGGTGACAGTTAACCTATCTCAAAATTGATTCCGTATCGACTCCTATAAGGATAGTTTAATTTCTTATTCTCCCCCTACTATTTCAGAACAGATATTACAATAAATGTTGAAATGATAAAACAATAGTGTCCTTGAGCCATTACTCTTCCTAAATTATCTAATGTGAAAAACTGGAAAATTCACCCACTTTTCCCCTATCAACTTATTTGGCTGCAGCAAAAATCATGCTGAGAAAGATGAAACAAAAATCAATATATAAACGCATTTGGAATCCTTTAAGACAAATAAATGCTGAAAAAAGGGACAATATTAGGGAAGATAAATTCTAGCTTTGAGAGTTTGATGATAACCCCTAGAAGGATCTCCTGATGTGGCAATATCCACTATTTACAGGCACTTCAATATAAAGGTAGCAAGATACAGAAATGCAAACACACATCTATCAACATTACCTGTTGGTAGATATAATTCAGCTCATCTGGCAGAGAGTGACTAAGGATGGGATCAGTCTCACTGAACTTTCAGGCAGTTGATGTTAAGCATCTAGTTTGAGCTACATATGTAACCCCTATAGACAGCAGAGAGATATAAACACCTTTGGAAGCTGATTTATCCCATCCTAGTTGAATGACTAAGGCAGTTTGGTTCGATCTTCTTTCAAAATGCCTTTCTCTCTCCACTGATTACAAGCCTAAGTTTTATTATAGCAACAGTTAAGCATCCAAGAGGGAAGAGCTTCAAAAGATAACACTCCATTCTGACCTAGATTACTGTTACTGCAAACCAGAGTCTATTAAAGACTACAGCAATTTATATTATTCATACTCCACAACGGAATTAATGCACAATCTTACAGGTGTCACAGGAAAGCTATGTCTAAATACAAGCATGTTTATTCAGGGAAGAACATGTGCGCACTTAGACACATGTCTGTGCATCCTGGTGGCTTAGCCTTAGATGCTCAGAATGAGACAGAGTAGAGGCTTTATCTTGAAAGCACACATCTGCATCACACAGTACAATAACTCACTGTGATACTGACTTAGTCTCCACAGTGGTCTAATTACATTAGATTAGTAATACAGGTGAGCAAATAACCTCCAGCTCTCGGCAACTCAGATTCCCAAGCAAGCACTATGCAGCTAGACAGCCCATATTTAAAAAGTGCATTTCTGCAGCATAGTCCAGTGCCTGTATGTCATGAGCCCCTAATCTCCTACCTCCCATGGCTCTATCCTTAGATAAGCTCACTTTAACAATTGATCAAAATCAGTACATCTATGCCAATGTTTTGGCTTTTAACAAAATTTCATTTCACTAAAGGTTAATGCTCATCTTTCAGTACATTAGCTTTCATTCATCTACATGAGGAATGATGAATCTGAGCTACCTCTAGTCTCTTAAATTTTACCAAAACAGAAGTTGATTAATGCATTCCTTTTGGGACCTGTATTTGCTGGCAGTCAGTATGTGTTCAGAGCTTAAGTATTTTCTAAAACTGAAAACAGAGGAGGCTACAGCTAACATGTAAATCACAATGTAGGTATCTGGCTGAGAAAAATGACATTCACCTAAAACCCTGTAAAACATCTGGAATACACAGCTGGCATATGCTATGGGGAGCAGTAGTCTATGAACCTTTACAGAAGTAAGGAAAGGTTCTAGAAAAAGTGAGTGGAAAGTAAGATAAGAGAAATGAAATTAATGTTCAGAGTATATCTGAACAGAGGCTCTTTATCTAAGAAAAGGTGTTAAGAAATGTGTACTTTCAAGAAGAATATTAAAGCTTATGGACCTCATCTGACAGGAGTTTGGTAAATTTGATTAAAGATCAACTACAGGATGTACAGCAGGGTGGGGCTTTTTTTCTTTTTTTTTGGTGGGAGTCGTTTCTTGCATGCATTTTGTCCAAGTACTGCTACACTTGAACAGTGACACACAGAGACATCTTACTGTTTTTACTGAGATCAGGAAACATGCATTCTCCCTGTAAGAACGTGCATCACTTGGGGTTAGGAGACAATGAAAGAGCAGGCAGCATCAAACCCATAAGCCAAAGCATGTAAATCTTCACTGCTATACAATTTCTCTAAACTGAAAGACAAAACAGTGAAGAGAATGATCCAGTACTGTGCTCATGCATCACAACAGGCAGGCTTATTCCTTTGCCAACAGCTAGCAATTAAGAAAGTGGTAAATTTTGCTGTAGTAGTCCACAGTCATTTACATACACAGTCATGTGCATTTTTTCAACATTAATGGACATAAGTTCTGATAGTTTGATATTAATATCAGAGACAGCCATACTATTCAATTCTCATTGCTTTCATTACAGTTATATAGATAAATTTTGGTCAAAAGGTAGTCAACCCATCTGTAAAGCTTTTCTTAGCCATAAGATACTTAGTTTGCTTACTTTACCACAATATTTCCTAAAGCTTTCGCCTTCACTGGTTCCTTCTTTTCATTCAGAATCATCACTGTAAAAAAAGTAATAAAGGAAGAGAACTCCTGTAAGTAGTATATTTTTAGATGGAGGACAGTGTTTTACTTCACAGATACACGCTTATGTCACACTTAAGAACGGGAATACACCAAGCAACAAAATGAATTAAAAACTTTCAGGGTACCAAACTAGATAAACTCACGACCCTATTAACATTCAGACATAAGTACAATAAGCCTTAAATTTATAATACTTATGTTTTGGAAGCAGAAATAGCACAAAATCAGAATGGGAAAGAAAGAAAGAACTAAAATTAAAAGACACTCACACTGCAAAATCTAACCTTCCAAGTAACAAAGGACCTTCAAGTACACGACAAATATGAGAAAAAGTATGCAGGTAACATGACTAAGAACTAACAGCTAAGATCACTGGAGGCTGACCTAGTTCATGTGCAAAATATTATTAGCAGTAAATGAATGTGCCTGTTTTTCAAAGGCCCTCACAAGACCCAGAAAGATGCTCCCCAGCTGACCAAGGCTATTCTAGTCTAGCACAAAGAGGTGAAGTAACTTGGGAATTACCCAAAGCCGCAGAGCAGGGTAACGCTAGAGTGAGAAATCCAGACCTGACTCATCACCTTCAGTGAAATGATTGTACCTTGATATGGAATATGTAGTTTTCTGAGGAAAAACACCTGAAACAGCCTCTTCAATGAAGTCATCTGGGGGATAGGGAAGGAATCATAGAACAACTATGCTATTCTTAACTGTAGTATCAACTCACAGACTTAGCCTATGACAAATGGAGTTAAACAGAGTGAAATGACTACACCATGGAAAAATAGGGAGGGAACGTTTCGACAGAGCAGGCTGATATGGATTTAACAACATGTTTTTTAAAATTTGCCAAAGCAAAGAAAGCAATGCTCAGCTGGACTTAAATTACTGCAAATAATCTTACGCACTGTTTTAAAAAGTTCTAGGGGCCATGGGGAAAAAGAGACAGACTTCTGACTAATGTCCCACTAAGAAACCTATTAGCAGTATCATGTCCTGTCCGGTCTGAAGAATGCCAAAACATCTATAATTTGCTCTTTCTGGCTGAAGCCACTCCTTCTGAGAGAATGGAAATTTTTAAGTAACTGAGGAACTTGCCGAAGTCAATGGCTCAGCACATAGATACAGCTGAGTCCATAAAAGCCATTTTTATAATTCAGTGACTTGGAAGGAATAACTGGGATCAAAAACCTAATTCAAAAGGAGGAATGGGAGGTTAGAAAATAGTTCAATGAAAAACAGCAATAATGGTAAGAATTAATCCCATTTAAAATCTGTGAACACAATTTTTTTCTTACATCTCTTTGGATAACATAAGAACATGACATCAAGCTAGATATAGAGAATTTAGATGTAGAACACTGAATGAAACAGACTCACTCACACTTAGCTTTCAACAACTTTTCCCCCCTAATTCTTCCTATTTTTGTTATATTAAAGTAAATTCTAAACAGTTTAATGCAACTGTTTTAGCAAGGTAGCAATTCCAGCATTTATTCTTCTTGTGAGTGGTGTATTTCAATGCACAAAAATTCGAGGAAGGTGGGTATTACTGGTTATTCCTGAATTACTGAAAAACTGACTTAATTCCACAATACACAGGACTTGCTACAGTTTGTGAACAACATAATGTAATTACCCAAAAAAGGTATAAGTAGCTCACAGGGAAAGTACAATGTAATGTCTGATTTAAGGCAACAGAGCTAGAAATTAACATGATGTCTTGATTCACACTTAAATGCAATTTGCACCATTGTCAAATACTGCTTTTATAATGTGCATTTTAAAAAATCATTAAAGAAATCAGTTTACTTTAGCAGTTTATTTGCAATATTATGACAGCAAAGAATCTGGCTGTGTTTAAAAAGAAAAGTAGATTTTTTTGCTTTCTGTTCCTATCCCAGCATAAATACAACATAACTTTAGCTGAAGACCATTAATATTAACAGTCACATGTGTAATCTAAAACACAATATCCATCTTCTAAATGACATAAGGAACTCTTCTAATTAATGAGGTAACAGCAGCCAAAACAACATCAAAACAGAAGTGGCTGATAGTGACACAGTGATTTCAAGATCCACCATTTCATAAATGGCAGGGTTACAGGATATAACTGGCCTCAAACCAAAGACTGGAAAGGAACAGTAGGTATAGTTCTTTCATAAATCTGTAGGGAATTTTAGTGTTCATTTTGTGTTTCACTTTTAATAATTTCCCTTCTTCTACTTGAAGGAACTCTTTATTTACATTAGCAGCATGTTTCACAGAATTCATATGAAATTTTTATATTCTTCCTACTCACATATATTTCTAGGCCTGACTACGATCCGACAGCATGTGTGATGCAGTCACGTTCTTCCACTTTTCCCTATTTATTACAACTCTGGGCAAATGTCATGGTTTTCTTTCAGTGCTGTTTTTAACCTATTGCTCATCTTCATGCAGTAATTGTAAGTGCTAAAGTCTGGAGCTGCTGAAAATGATTATTTTCTTTAAAGTTCATTTCCACCTGTATTCATTAGAAGAAAAGCTAGCTAAGCTTTTTCTGCCAAAGGATGTGAGAACTCTTCCTGAAGATGGTTTAACCTTCAAGAAATGTAATTATTTTTTGGACCTCAAGTAACTCTTGAAAACTGTATTGAAACCAGGATTGCCAGGTATGAAAATATTTTAGAGTTCTTAATCCTGCGGCTGCACCCTCTGCATGCAAATACCTTCCAGACAATGAGTGCTTTCACTTTACATGCTGGTTCATAGCCTACCATTACTCCCAGCTAGAAATAAAAATGCTGCACAAGTACTCAAAGATAACATGTTAAACAGCTCTCCTAAATATAAGTCCATGTACCTGAACATAAACGCAAAATGGCTTTGATTTAAAAAAAGGAATGGAATGTAAGATGGGTTCAAACAGAAGATTTTATCCTTGCCAGGTTGCTTTTTAGCTCACTATGACATATTTCTGGAAGACAAATTTTTTTAGTAAGAATTCTCTTTATGCACCTCAGGGTATTTGTCATATAAATTTGTAGCACCAGAAGAAAATCTAATCAGTGTGTCTCTGAGACTGATAAGCATACAAGTACATTGCCAAAACCAAAACTGTTTGGGCTCTGAAAATACAGCTATGACAGAACACACCAGAAGTGCAATTTATTGCAATTATTTGTCTAGTTATCTCTCTCCTGTTGATGATGGTTTTTAACATTTTTCTTCCTAATTTGTCAACATACAATCTTACTACTGCTTCTCATTTAACACTGTAATTGTAGATAAGGCCTTAAAGCACTGCGGTTTTTCATATCTTTATATATACACTGTAGAAATAAGTGCTAGCCTTTTAACATAATAAAGATAAGAGTAGTCGATCAATCATATTGAGCATAATTCTGTATTTCTTATGCATAGTCATATCCCACAATGCACAAAAAAGCAGCGCTTTCTGTTACACGAAGGAGGAAAATTGGTTAATAAGACTGTAATGTACTTTTCCCATGAGGTATGTAAATTAAAGAGCACTTACTCAAGAATATAAGTAATTTCCTTTTCTAGAAGAATATTTAAGACAGTCTTACCATTGTATCCTGGCACTGGTTTTCCTGCCTGTCCGGGTGGAGGCGTTGTAGAGTTCCCCAAACCAATACAGGAAGCAGTAATTGCAGAACCAGACTCTGTTAAGTAAGAGAATACACGTGTGCCAGGTAAGATTGTTCTTAGTGTCAGTCAGTATTTATTGGTTTTAAGTTTTGCTTCTAGTTCAGCACATCAAAAGAAAATTCCCAGACAAGCAATGAAAGATTCAGAATTTAGGAGCTTTTTACGTATTATCTAATGAATGTAATTTCATCACAGAAATTTGAGTTCTTCACAGAACAGCTTTTCCATTCTGTAGTAAACAGTCGAAAATAAAAACATTCTGCATTATAGCCAGTAGCTTACTTGGCTATAGATATGAGGTTATCCCAGGCCAGTAAGATATCTGTCTGCAGCAAACCCATGACAGAAATACTGTGTAGGACAGATGTATTTAAAGGGTTATTTCATAAGTCAATATCCTTGGGAAAAACAAATTCCAGAAAAAATACAGTCCATTATTGATTGATTACCTTATAATGTAAGGTAGTATCAAAATATTAGGTGTTCTGTTTTGGAGCTGAAAAATTTTATGCATTCAGAGTTTTGAAAGGTAGATAAATGCCAAATCTTCTCCACTGTCATACTGGTCAAGAAGATCAGAGAAAAGGTAGTGCCTCAAAGTTGTCTGTAAATAACACAGACAAGTCAGGAATACCTTTCTTATAACCCTGGAGGTCTCAGTGAGAAATATTTCAGCTAATGAAAAGGCTCAAAAAGAAACAGTGTAGACAGGTGAGACCTAAATTTCTGATGCTGACAAAATAAATTCAAAAGCACTACTGTAAGGAACAGGAATCAAACTACCGCAAGCATTCTGTGATCATAAACCAGCTGTTTTTTCCTCCCTCACCTACCAAAAATTAAAGAAAAATGCTAAGCTTTATTACCCACTACAGTGTGGAGGTCTTTTTCTTTTTTTTTTCTTTTTTTTTAATTTATTTTTTTGGTCAGAAGACAAATGTCTCCTGACTTTTGAATCTTAGGAAGACATTCTCGTATCTAACAGCAGACAACTAAATTAGACACTTGATGTAAGGAGCCTTTGCTCCCTTCCAAGGAGTCCACAGGAGGCAAGTAGGTCTGGAAGCCCCACTGAAGGAGAAGACCCACTTCAGAGCTGCTGACTGAGGCAGTACCTCCCTTAAAGCCAGCACCTCCAAATCAGTGTTGAGACCAGTCTGCGCGCTCCAAGTAACTTTCAACACAAACTGACAGGAATAGGCACTGCCACTGCCAAAGAAAATTTCTACAGCTGCAAAACAACGATTCTGTCAGAAAAACAGGTAGGGAACAGAGCGTCACGGTAACCTGATCTACTACTACGATTTAGTATGAATTGGAAATTGATGAAAATTTCTTACTGTAGAGGTCTCATAATCAACAAACCCTTGGGAGGGGGGAATTTGTGAAATCTCTGAAAATCAGTTTGGACTCATTGGCTATTTGATACACTGTGAAAACAATATAAACAAAATAGGAAACATCATCATATTAATTTGTCTGTGTTTGATCTTGCTTTTTGGACAACAACAAATAAGACTGAATGAAAGGCCATTTATTCTAAACCAGAATCACAAGTCCTAAAACTTTGTGATTAGGTCTTTGTAATTGCAGCTATTTATTCTATTGTCTTCTCAATTACCAGTGGAAGCATATCATTTTCATATTTACCCAGTGCTCTAATCGCTACGTTGTACATGCAGCTCCTTTGAGTCAATCAGACTTTTCATATACATGAAAAAAAAAATCTGGTTTGTCGGTTCTTGGACCAATTATTAATTAAGAGAGGGAAGCTTAATCCCAGATATATCCACTAAGTATTTCAGGTTAACAGTTGCTGAAAGCTGAAGATTCCCTTATACAGCAGGAGAAGCAAGGAGTACTGTCAAAGGGTAGCACATATCTCTGTGCTGTACAGTTCTTAGGAAACCAACATACATCTTCCAAACAAGATGCTGGACTGAAATACCAATTTCCCAAACGTATCAGAAAACAGCAACCCCTTTCCATGACAGCACTTTTTAATCAAGGAAGAGAAGAGCCTGACTTGGAAGTAAAATTCAACTCAAAATCCTGCTTGAAAAGAAATCATCACTGTTCAGAAGAATACAGAAAAATTAATAGTGATGAGACTGCATCCTTACCATATTATGTATTATACAAGTACTACGTGGCCCATTTTTTATCTTTCCAAAAGGCAGAGTAGCTTAAGATGAGAGTATTTGGTTTGAGTTATGGTTGGTGTCTTTACAATCCAAGTCAGGATCTATATGCTGGTTACAAGACTTAAGTCTGAAAGCAAAAGCAGCAACAGTTTGAAAAAGGGTATCATTTGTCAAATGGACATTGTAATCCACCTACTCCTTTCATTGGGTTTCTATAGGAACAAACGGATATCTCTTTCTTGACACTCACTTGCTTATAGTTGCAGATTCTGGTTCCTGGTGGACACCAAGTTAAGCATGAGGCAGCAATGTGCCCTTGTGGCCAAGAAGGCCAATGGTATCCTGGGCTGCATCAGGAAGAGTGTTGACAGCAGGTCGAGGGAGGTGATCCTCCCCCTCTACTCAGCCCTGGTGAGGCCACATCTGGAGTACTGCGTCCAGTTCTGGGCTCCCCAGTACAAGAGGGATGTGGCACTACTGGAGCAAGTCCAGCGAAGGGCCACAAAGATGATTAGGGGACTGGAACATCTCTCTTATGAGGAAAGGCTGAGAGAGCTGGGCCTGTTTAGCCTGGAGAAGAGAAGGCTGAGAGGAGATCTTATCAATGTGTACAAGTATCTGAAGGGAGGGTGTCGAGAGGATGGGACCAGACTCTTTTCAGTGGTGCCAAGCGACAGGACGCGAGGCAACAGGCACAAACTGAAACACAGACGCTTCCATCTGAACATGAGGAAAAACTTCTTCGCTGTGAGGGTGACAGAGCACTGGAACAGGTTGCCCAGAGAGGTAGTGGAGTCTCCTTCTCTAGAGATTTTCAAAAGACGCCTGGATGCAATCCTGTGCAACGTGCTCTAGGTGACCCTGCTTGAGCAGGGGGGTTGGACTAGATGATCTCCAGAGGTCCCTTCCAACCTCAGCAATTCTGTGATTCTGTGATTCTGTGATTCTCTGATATTAGTCTGATGTGGTCTGGACAGACTCCCAGTGCTGAAGTCTTTAAGAACTTGCATATTTTTAATGTAATGTATAGAACAGATTTGTCTTCCACTCAGTCCCTTCTACAGATATTTAAGGAGCTAACCTTGCACACACTGTGCACTTAGTTCACCTTCTGGCTGTGGAAGGCTTTTCAGGGACAACTGGATGATAAAACCAATTAGTTTCTCATGTAACATCTTATAATGTGACAATGAAATGGCTATTTAGAAGAGCAATGTTTCACACTGGCAGAGCAGTGTTTCACAACTACTCCAATAACTACCTTCAACATCTGCTTTGAGTTATAATGGAATAAGGATATACACCTTTGAGAATAATGAAGAGCACTTCACTGAGACTTGAAAGCCTGAGCTTGTGAGAGACCTTCTTCAAAATTAGAGTTGTTAAACTGTCCCAAGTCCCTCCTTATGTTATTACTTTCAGAATAGGGGCTGATTTAAAAAAAAAAAAAATCAGCCTCAAATTTCAAAGATGTGATTTTCTTTGTTTTGTATTACTCTGTATGCAAATGAAATAGATTATTTTAAAGAGATTCAATATTATTGAGCTATACTGCACAGTTAATAGTTTGAGACAGGCATTTTAGTGCATTTGTACCTCTGAAAGTAATCCTTACGTTAGAGAAAGTGCTGCTGATTCAGAAGCAAAGAGTACACTTGCTTAGGAGTATAAAGAAGTCTATAAAAGTATGTCTCAGTTTTATTCATCAGGATGGTTCCCACTGCCAATCTGCCTGACTTTTGGAAGTGTGCTCTGCCATGTGATGCAGAGTGATAGTACAGTAAGTTCTGTGACCCAAATCTTCAAGTTTACCCCCTTAAATATTCAAATTTAATTCTAAAATAAACAGTTTTGAAAAAATTATTCAGAACTCAATAGATGAACTATGCCCTGTACTGCTTACATTCCTGGTGTATTACAATTTCTACGCTTTGCCTTATGTTCCTCAACATGAGACACGCACTGGCACACTGCTGAAACATTGTACTTTTTCCAGTAGAAGGAGCTTAGGGAAAAAAAATGCATTCTGACATTAATACTACTTTCAGTTTGGGTTACTTTGAATTTGTTAGGATGCAAAGGGGGTACATGGCATGCCTCCATTTGAAGCATATAAAAAAGGTTGGGAGTTGCTCTGCAGCAGAAGAGGAAGAGAAGGAGGAGCAACTGTCATATGTTAACACATTACTACACGCAATGAAATACAATACACTAAATTCTCACTGTGGCAGTGTCGTTTTGAACCACTCTCCCAGCAAAGCTGCCATTTTGGTCAAGGAAAATTAAAGAGGTTGCAGGAGACAGCACAGAGAGAATGGAAAGGAGGGTCTCTGGGGATGGAAAAGGCTTAGTCAGTACCTGATAACACATCCATCTGCACAGCAAGAATGAAGCTCTGAACAGACTCCTTGCACATGCTCCCTCCACAGAGGGGTCATTTTAATTACGGCAGAAAGGGTGAAGTGAAGAATTCAATAAGGTAAAAGGCAAACGTTTTCTCAGTAAGGCAACAACTATAGCACATCCAGGAACAGAAAACCACAGTACTAGATGAATTCTAGCATTCAAAAACTCCATCACAACATGCCATACTACTTCCTTATAATAAAACCAAATCTAAGAATCACAGAAACACACATCACAGAAACAATATGTACCTGGGCGAGTCTGAATATTCAAAGCACAGGAAATCAAGTATTTATACAGACCTCGTTTCCTCATTTTCTTCATCCTTCAGTTTACAGCTTTGCAGAGCAAAGAAGTCAGGTTCCCAATCAGTTATCATCAGAAACCAAGCAAGTCTGCAAGTCACTGAATGTACCAGCAGTGGGTGCCCTCACTCACTCACAACTTGCAATTTAGTGCTGTTATCCCATCACAAATCCTGTCTAGATGTTGCAGGCTGGTCACCTAATTACCTCTGTCGTTTTGTGCTTACCAGTCTTGGAAGGGAATTTCAGATAATTGTTTTAATCTGTCTTTGAAAACTCTAGCTCAGCCATACCTTCCACAAGCACTCAAAAATATCCACTGTGTAATTTTGTCATGAAGTTTTCTTTATTTCTCCCCAGAAGAGATCTACACTCTCTGCACAGCTCCAGGCTGATGCATGAGACTTGATGAAGTGCTAATGTGTAGAAATATCAACTACACCTTGCTAGTGAAGAGTAATTAACTACAAATAGACTGATCCTAACTATCCATCAACATTAAAACAAGGAGGTGACATCTGTCCACTATTATCCCAGACCATTAAAGGACACAGAAGTGAACAGGTTGGATAATCCTGACAGAGTATGATGTGTGATGCTGAGCTGACAGTTGAAAGTTTGCCAAAAAAGTACACAGTATAGATGTACCCACACTGTTAGTACATGTTGATACGTAGTGATTTTTGCCTTTTTGGGGCAAAAGCTAATGAAAATTACTTTTCAGATATATAATAATTGTATAAAGAAATTCCCATCTACTTTACTCACTGCCTCTTCATTTTGCTTAGACATGTCATCAAATGAAGCAAAATTTACTGAAAGAGCTTACATTTACTGAAATTCTAATCTTCTTTCTAACATATTTAGCAAGGTACTGCAGCAAAGAAGAATAATAGAAAATGAGAGAAGCCATGAGAAGACAACAGTGACTGAAGAATAGAGTACTGCAACTTCTCAAGGATCCTCTGATTCAGTTTTACCAACTGTCAGAAAGTGTGAAATTAAATCCAGCTCACACATTAGGCACAATTAGATTTGATTAAAGACAATCTGCCATTCTAAATTCTGAAAGGCTTTGCTGGCTAACAATGAAACTTTGAAAACTCTGTCATATATCATTTTGGATTTCATTTCAACTCTTATTTCTGAGGAATCTGTTAGATACAGTAGCAAAGTTCTTGAACGGTGAGGTAATTATCATTTATTTTTCTGCCACCTGTCTGTATTCTTAATTCATCACTCTTTCGTATTAAACATTACGGACAACACAGAAAGTACTTAAGACTCTGAAAGATTCCACAGAAAATAGCCAAAAGGGACAAGGATGTGACAGCCATATCGATTTTCATTATTCATTATATTGCAATTAAAATGCACAACTGGAAACTCAGGCTGTTGTTTCATGGTTGACTCAAGCTGATTAAAGTGCAAACCTGTGCAGATCACTGACAAAAAGGGAGAGTCTCATTATCCCTCTACGCCTTGGCTGTGCATTCCCATCTTTCTTTTTGCCAGCATGAATACTCCCATGCGTTTACATGGAATTGCATGGAACTGATTTAGCCAGAAAACTCTAATTATTCATTCTTTTACTCAGGTTAGTTTTTGCCTAAATCAGTTCCCTGATCCTGCTCTCAGGCAGCCACACGCATGCTAGGATTGGCTTAAGATAAGGGGTACAAACTCCTTATAGTCAGAGATGAGGGATGAACATTCCAATCCCTCTTTCAGCAGTGGTTTGCACTTAGATAAGCTTTGACCAGTCACAAAACTATACACCCAGTTACACGCTGTCAAGCTATTAATCTCAGTATGCTTCATTTAAAAAAGGAAGAGTGTCCCAAGTATTTCCTCCTACACACACAGTTTGTCCATTTAGTCTAACCCATAGTTCAAGATACCACTTTACATTTTAAATGTCAAATGCAATACAGGTACACATTTAGAGGCTTTCATAAACCAGGACATACTTCTGATACACATCTTTAGTGACAATTAGCTTTCTCAAAGCTCACCTATGTAGTTTTTGTACTGATTTAACTTTATATCAGACTCTAACCTGCAGCTGTATCAATGAAAACCTCCCACCTCAGCTGAGACACAATTTTCGCAATATAAAATACTTTTATGTCAGTTCAATCTTTAAAATGGCATACCACATGATATTCAGTTTTGCTCTCAGCAAAATGTATTTGTTTTATATTAATAACATATATTCAGATTGATACAAAACCTACAGACAGGCACTCCCATATTACGATGCACGCGTACAGCACAGAGTATGGGAGCTTCAACCTCGTTTGTACAGTCAACGAATTATCACAAGATTAATATTAATTTGACTGTGGAGCCATATTAATACCTGTAAAACAACAGCTGCATAGAGCTATCCAGAAGCAAAGTATTTATCTCGTTTCTTGTGAACGTACAGAATCACTGGAAAATCATAAGATAAGCTATAGATATTAGAAAATCTGAAAACTTGTTTCTCAAAACAAAATCTATTTTGTGTATCCATAAAGTAATATATTTTCTTAAAGTACTTGGAGGTTCTATGGTTTTTTTTTAATTTGAAATCATATAACACACAAGCAATTATTTTAGTATTTTCTTACTGCTTCAAAGCACTTGCAATCATAATGCATCTATTACTATGAATACACATTTCACTTGTGAAGGCCACATACTTCCACATAACAGTTCTATTGCAATATTCAATCCATTGATTAAAAAAAAAAAAAAAAAATCAAACACAACAAACAAATTGCTCCAAGGCCCCCTTTCACAATCCTATCCAAATACAGAAGATATTTACAAACTGTGCTGTGTGTGGTATCAACGCATACATACACTCAAGGCCTCTGAAGATTTCAAAGCACATCCAAATAAGATCTCCGGAATAAATGAATGAACTATAACTGTAATAAAGTTCTAATTAGTTTAGTTAAAGGGTGGTGGACCATGACAAATATTAAAATCAAAGAAGGAAATTAGTTTAGTCATTGTGTACTGGCAGGCTAATCACATAGCAGAAGTTTATGCATTCATTTTGTAAGCACACCAGGCTCCTTTGCCTCCAAATGGTAATTTATAACGTACATTTTATAAGTTGCCTGTAGCAAAATGACAACCAAGATAATCAGAGAGGAGAATGGAATGCTTTTTGGTCGTATTTTGAAGATTTCAGATGGCATATTTAAAGATGCATGAAGTTGGGCAATGCAGTGAATTATAATATATTTTCAAGCTGTAACTGCATACCAGATTTTTATTTTCTTTCTACCATAACATCATAACTGATAGGTGATGAAACAGTAAGACATAAATGGAGATTATAAAAAGTAATTACACATCTCATTGGTAACCATTTACTGTTTAATCATTTTGGCAAATGTTTCTATATTGTATGGCTAGTAATATAGCCAAGATGGAAAAGACAGATAAAATTACTTCTGAACAATTCAAATAAATTTATCTGTATCAGGATTTAACATTTTAGAAACTCCTGTTCTCCTTCTCTGCCCTCACTGGTCAGCCTTAAATCTTGCAAAGGATTATTCCTTCCAGGCACTAGACCCATGCAGCTTAACACTAGCCTTCCTGTTCTCAAATCATCAGGAAAATCACCTACTTTACACTAATGAGGACTTTATTCTCTGAGCTCCAAAAAAGCAGTTGCCATGCAACAAGACTGAGATCAGCAACCTGTACCATTTTCACACACACACCAACTAGAGGTGCTGTCACAGCTTCTCTCCCTCACACAGCTGAGGCTGCATTACTTTTACCTAACACGCTAGATCGTAAAGGTGTCTCCCCTTCTTCTTCATTTGCCTATCCATTGCACAATAAACAGCTCACGGATGGGCTCCATAACTTAAGATTGCTTTACATTTCTTTTGTTTTCAATCATCAAAACTGCATAAATGAAATTTTAAAAAGGAGAAAAACATTTATAATACTTCATTCATATTAATGCATGTCCCTTGGCTGCATGTGGAAAGACAATCAGAAGTGATTAAGATTAATAAGCACTGAGAAACTGAAGCCAAATGGGAGCAGAAAAGCTTAATGCATGCTTTCTATCAATTCTATGTTAGAAAATGACAGTATAAATGAGACAGAATGGCTATGGAACAGTTGATACTGAATTTGTATCAACACAGAGGAGGTGTTTACCAGTGTGAGGAAAAAGGACAGAAGAGCCAGGAGGAAGAGAAAACCTTCCCAGCAACTTAAAAAGCAGAGGTGTATGCCTAACCATGTGCAAACTGTAATCACTTCCAAAAATAAAAGCACTTCATATTTTTTTTCAAGCCTCAATGCTCCTTCCATCATTGAACATTGCGATCTTTGCAACCTGGAGCATTTCCCAAAATGCACAGGAGAACTGATAGCTCTGTGAAATGCGCATCTGAAATAACCCTAAAAAGACAAACATTTTTGGTGGAGAAAATACATGCCATGCCTGGTGGGATGATGAAATAGGGCAAATGATGAACAGCACTGAAGAACATAATAAACTTATGCAGCTGTAATGATTCATTCCAAGTAGAAAAAGCTTGTAGAGTATATATATAATCCAAACATACATTTTTAGATGTCCAACAAACAAGCAAGCATTATATAATAATAACAAGAAATTTCTGTAAAAAAACATTTCTCAGCTAAGCAGATACAGCCTGAATTTCTGGATAACAATCCTCTATGCATGGAGGCATGCCTGAGAAATCCCATGAAAAATCAAGTTTAGAAGATGAGTATAGATGACTATAAGCCTGAAAGACTACAGAGGGCAACACAATCAGGGAAGCAACGTGACCCATTTTATTAAGGCATGCCATGAATCACGTATGATGGAGACGCTAAGCTTTGTTAGCAAGAGCATAGATACAACATTCTACCATTATATGAACTAGGATTACACCAATAAAACGCCTGGTTCTAAGTACTGATGGTCTCCAATTCTTAACTCTCTTTTCTACCTCCCTGGTAACAGGATGCTCTGAGTTGGGGTTTTCAAAGGGAACAGTTTTACCACATTTCCAAATAACTGCTCATTTAGAAAAATTCCATAGCTTTGCTGTTCCATTCACTAGCCCATATAAAGGCCCAGACTATTTTATACTGGAGCTAGGCTTAGGAAATTCTAATTCTGCAATTACAGCACATTTCTTGGATGTACATAGGGATTTAGGTCTCCCGTGATGAAGAGGGATAGGTTTCCCCACTCCTTCCCCACATCTGAGTGGTTAACATTACTGAAACACTGGGAAAGAGAGGCACCAACTGCTCTTCATCGGTTTAAGAGACTGACTGGCTCCTCCAAAATAAATTTAGCCCACATTACTTGGCTCTTTGGAGGGTGGGGGGGAAGCGTCAAATTCTAATTCAAAATCATAGTATGTTACTCCCTGAAGTTACATTAATCTGCCGTTAAAACAAAAATTGCAAGAACTGTCAATCTCCCAACCTCAAGAGCAAAAGCCATAACCAGAAGGCACCAGGAAAGAGCCCTCTGATTTTGACATGGGTTGACCAGACAGACAGGGTACACAACACATACAAGCTTTGTTCTTCTTCCTTTCTCTGAAGCAACTGGTAAAGGCCATTGTACAGAATGAGACAACCACACACTACTGAAAGGTCAATCTCTGCCTTGGCAATGCCTGTAGCCCCTATAGAAAAAAAAATCTCTTTATCTGTCTCTGTCTCTCTGTCTCTCTCTTTCCTCCAGTGACAAGCAAAACACTATTTGAAGTTGTTGTCTGGTCTTGAAATTGAATGAATGCAATGCAGACGAGCTATACTAATGACATGCTGTCAATTACTAAGCCGGATTACTAAGCAAAAACAATGGCTAAAACAATCTTTATGTTCACATCCTTAAAGGACAGAATGGGATCCCCTACGTAGAGACATGATAATGACCACTTCTCTCCTTTTCCTCTACATGAATATCTGTTGCAAATTCAGCTATCCAAAACATTATGCTGGCCTCTGCATTTCAGGGCTGCACAGCCGCAGAATTTTCTGCAGAGTAGTTTCCACATTTTAAGAACTGTTCTGCAAAGTATCAGCATCCACTAAAAACAAAATATGGTTCCAGTCTTTATAGGATACAGCAGTCCTTAAAAAGCGTGAGCTAACCTACACTGAGGCACTATCTGATAATTTGAAACAACAGCTTGGACTCCGTAAGTGATCTGTTCCACCTCTTCCATCTCAGTTCCATAATTGCAGAATGGCATTTCTGGTACTTAAAAAAAAAATCCATGCATTGATTCTTTGATCCAAATGAAATGGCTACCCTTTGCTTAGCTTCCATTATCTGTTGTCTCTTGCTCTGCAAATTTCACCATCTGAAGGAATTCACTGGATCAGAACGCATATTCTGTGGCATTTTGAACAGGGCAAAGCAGAAGATGACTGGAGAACAAAACCGGGAATTTAACTGCAGAACGGGGTGGGAGACAGAAGTCTAGACTGACGAGGTAACTCACCTAACGAACCGCCCTGCGGTGGAAATGTTGGAAGATTAGCTAACAGACTTCAGTTGCAGAAACCATCTTTCTGGCCACTCATGAGAAGATTTTGCACAACGTTGCCAAGACAACGCAATGGAAACTGAAGACTGGGGAGCAGATCACGCTGCGTGGAGACCACATTAATAAACTCTTCCTCATAAATGATTGTGGTAGGAAGTAATTCACTGAAATATATTACAGTGATTACGCTTACCTATGATTCATATTTTTTACACTGTATTCTACGAGACGAGCGTTTTGTTTCTATAGTCCTAATAATATATTTGTATATCCATGACTCCTGTATGGAATTACAATTCAGCATAATGCTAATAACATGTACTAATAAAAATAATACCAACATAGCATTTGCATGTTTTAGGGATAAGACACAGATAAGGAAAAAGAAAAGTTTTAAAGTGACAGAGTAAATTAATCCTGCTATAAAACTGTGGGAATTCCTAGCAGGGAATTTCACCACATTGTGCCAGAGTACCCAAGATCTTATTACACTCTGCGTACTATAACCACCTTTTTCAGCAGCCATAATGTAACAAGCAGAATGTGATTTTCATCCTAATACCTACTGCAGACACAGATTCACTACTGAAAAGACAGCTTATTTCCATGAACACAGAAAAGGTGCACAGTGTCCCTGTAGTTCTGTCCCTTACAGAGCTGACACTCAGATTAATTAGGGCAAATCACATAATGTAATACAATTATTATCCCCAACTTGAACTTCTTAAACCCTCACAGGCTCCATAACTTAGATTCCTATAGCAGAAGGAGGACACAACCACAAAACTGTACAGAAAGATGTGTTTTGACTAGTATTTTATGCATTTCAAATTTTATTTACTGGATTTTCAATTTCAGTTGTTTCACCTGAATTTTCCTATACATCCTGAAATAGAGAGTCTCAAAACATTTCTATTTATAAATACCAAGAGAAAAAAAAATCACTACTTCTTATATTTAATATGAAGAAATAGAAATGTTATTTGTTAAATTTTCCAAAATTGTCAAAAAAGATGTGGGAGAGTTTCATTTTATTTCTTTGTACTACAAAATACTGAATAGCTAACCTGAATGCAGAGGAGGATGTTTAACACAAGCTTTCATAGCCTTCATGCTTCATTTATCCCTTCACACCCTCAGTGCTATAACTAACTGTTTTTTTCTTCTAAAATCTAAAGCTAGCTCCGAAACAGGGTAACCCAAACTCACATGTCTTGGTGTATTGGGGCCTCTTCAGAGAACTTGACACAGCAGGTACAACCTAAACATCATGCAGGTTATTTCAAATATATTTGGCAAAGTGCCCTATGACTTACTTAGCTGGAAGACTTAAACATAAATACATTATCATTCCCTTAAAACATAACTACGCACAGAGACATAGAACAAGGCTCAAAATGTGCTTTTCTGTTTCCCTCCAGACACACTCAAAATATCACAAAACATATGTAAGTATGACAAGAAAGTTTATCTCTGAGCAAGAAAAGCTCTGCTTTCTAACACTGAATTTGCAATAGCTTCCTGGATGACTTGGGGCAAGACACCACTTTTTCTCAATTTAATATCTGCAAGACTGGAATAACACTTTACTTACTTCACAGGGGTATTAAAAGAATTAATTTGACTCTGTTTGCACAACCACTTTGAAGATGAAAATTGCTATTTAAAGGCTAAGTGTCATTTTCTTATAAATATGCAAAAACTGAACACCCGCACAAAACCAAAACAAGATTATCCCTTCCCTGTGCATAGACGTGCACAAGACTTGAAAGTACCATTCTTTCATCTATTGCCACATCTCTGAAGAAAACAGCAAGCGCATATCAGTCCTTAAGTCCTCAACTCCTACTTGCCACTTATTGATCCTGTGACATACATTTCACATCTTCTAAGACATGCTTACTGCATTTGTAACACAAATAAATAAAAATGCATTACTAATGAAGGAATACTGACAAAAATCAAAGTTGTAATCTCTGAGGCTTTCTGGGTGTAATGGCTTTGAAGTCTCCTAATGAAAGCTTTCTACTGTTTCAAAGTACTGTTTCAATTCACAGTGATTTCATATACTTCATAAATCTTCCGAAGACAACATGAGGAAAAAAAACCCTACCTACATTTCTTTGTCCATACTCATTCATTTCTAGTTTCAATATAAGGCAAAGGGGCCATGAGCTTTGAAGATACCTTATTAAACCTGAAGTGCTTTACATTCCCTTTTTTCTTTTTGCATTATCCTTTTTCATGGCAGCCTTTTATTTCCCTTCACTCATAATCATTTCTGCCTCTAAATAATAACCCAGTTGTTCCTCAGCTCTACAAAGTTGATCTCTTCCCTCCTTTTCTCTCAGTAATAAATAAAGCCATAGAAATTATCCAACCATACAAGAAATGCTAATTACCAAGATGCTAGATTCCCCTCCTTCATCTATTGTTTTAGCCTCAGCTGAAAGAGGTGATGACTAAGACAATTGCACAAGTAAGACATATAGTATTCAGGTAAATTAAAATGCCACCATTTCTCACAGTTTTACAAGGCTCCTGCTTTGGAAGAATACATACAAATATTAAATCTGGGAACAAGTAACAGTTTGCCAGATTATCAAAGGTCAAAAACATTTTCATATATAGAAGTAAATCAGTAGCTTTGAATCTTGGGAACAACAAAACAGCAGTTTAGAACCTCAGATAAAATTTAATTACAATAAAAGGCATTTCCTAAAATGCACTAGTTTTGTTATTTTGAACTAGAATAGGCTATAAAAAAATTCATTTAAAGAACTTATTAGCTCTATATGACGTTATAAAATAACTAATTGTTCAAATTGTCTTGTTAGCCTTGACTAGAGGTCTTTTTTTTTGCTTTTAGCTGCAATTTTTTATTTTAGAAATAGTTGAAAACTTTTTCTTTCTGAGCCTCGGGATCCTCTATTCTGTCATCATTCACTAACCATGAATATTTCTAATATGAAGTTATAAACCTAGTTATCTATTTTATAAGATATTCTACATTCAGTACCTTATAGCTTTGACCTAACACAAGCCCTTTCTTGCCTCCGTCTCCCACATTTATTATATCTCCATAATGCTTCCTAAAGGACAAAACAGCGTATTATCAAATCCTACCTTCTCCATACTTACTCATGACATAGAAAAGAGGAGCTGTCTCTACTAGTGAAAAGTACATCTGAATTTGTCACTAGCTTCTAAAAATGAACAGTCACAAAGATGGCCAGACTCTTCTTGGTGGTGGTATATGACCAACAAGAGACAAGGTCCAAAAATTGCAACTTGAGAGGTTCAGACTGGACTTTAGGAAAAACTCTCATACTAGGAGGGCCATGCAGCACTGGGACAGGTTACTCAAGGAGGTTGTGGAATCATCAGAGGATTTCCAGACTCAGCTACATAAAGCCATCACTGTTGACAAGTGTCCTGCTTTGAGAGGGAGGGAGACTACAACATTTCTATGATTCAATAGCATCATTTCTGTGATTCAACAGCATCTACTTAACGGCTGCTAAAATCAAAACAGCCAGCAGCTTCAGTGGCTGTTTGAAGGGGTGGGAGCTACTGGACTAGTAAATTTTTGTAGAAAACCAAGGGAGACTAAGAGGGAAGTACAATTAGCAGTGTTTGACATTTCTGTTTCAGGATGGTGCTTTCTTTAGTTCAGCTGTGTTACCTTCCGTACCTCTAACTGTTTCTGGCAAAAGTTTCTTCTTCTGCAGCTGCTGCCCTCTAAAACAGCCCTTTTGCGTGCTTTTGCCTCATCAACTTTTCATCTATTTTAAAACACTTTAAAAGGATACCATTCCTCCCTAGCGCAAACATCAAATAGTGAAAGGAGGAGCGCAATATTAGTGTTATTTAGTTTGCAGGGGTTTCCACTGTAGCTATAAATTAACAGGAAATTAAAGATTAAAATGCAGCTCTTGTAAACACATCAGAAGAGAAATTTTTTCAGCTCCTTGCTGAATAAAGGCCCCAAAACAACTGAATTTTCACCTTACTAGATGGTCATTCATCTTACTAGATCATCAGTAGCTGTCATTAAACCACTTAAACCACATTTTTAAATGCATTAAAATGAACTTACTAGTATCTGCTTTATTATAACAAAATCATTTTATAATATCTATTATGTAATATCATGCTTCCAAGCTCAACATTTTCAATACTGATTTGAAGCACTTTCTGTAGGGTATAAAACAGGATCTAACTGAATATATTGTAAACCCATTACTGTTGGATTAAAAAGGCTTTTCTGACATGAAAACCCACTCTGAATAATATTTTACCAAGTGAAAGACACAGCTAAATGTGACAGAACTGCTTGTTTTTTCACAGCTAACGGGATACGTTTTGTACGCTGTTAACAAGGAGGTGACTGAACAGCAAAAGGGAAGGCTGCTTTCTTCTGCTGTTTTATCTGCTGTAGTCTGGGGCAAGTGAAGATTTTCTAAGGGAGGAAGAATCTCTTCTTCCTCTGAGCAGTCAAGCATGTTAATGTAAGGGAAGTTCTGGAATACAGGATGGTGCTGGGAGAAGTCCCAGCAGGCACACAGCCTGAAGTACAAATGCAGTTTGAAAGACTCTTCAGCAGAAGAGGAGCAGAAGGAGGCTTGCCTGTAACAAGTGAAGGACCTAAACCAAGCCTCAGAGAAGAGAGAAATGACTGGACTATCATAAGGACCCACCGCACCGTAGACTGTGTGGAGTTGGTGCAATCTGATAGCCCTTAGAAAGACTGAAAGTAAAGACTAACTCTGAAAGGGTAGGCAAGGAACAAAGAGGATGTTTGCTTCCAAGCATTTCCATTTTATCTCACTTACCAGATTTGACTGCTCTCTATTTAAAAAGTAAAAAAAAAAAAATTTTGCTTTTTAAAAAGTTTTAAAAGTTAAAATAATTCTAGTTTATTAGCTTGTATTCTACTAAAACAATCACTTTTTTCTTCTCCTTTCTTCCTTACCTCTTCCTCCTCATCCCCTGAAATTAAGTCTCTCTGACAGGGACTTTGATTCAGGTATATTTTTTCTTCGAGACTGAATGTCTTGCTTACATTCAATAATACACATTTCTACAATAATCACTCAAAAATAAAAGTGGGTCATCATTCTAATCAAATTATTTACCTCTCTTAGCACTGTATTTGAAATGGCCTTAGCTCATTAAGTCCTGCTACAATCTAGTTTAAGAGCATGTCATGAATATAAAATCAAGAATATAAAACATAGTGCACTCTGAGCTGGGCTCTTGGTCTTCTTTTGAAAGTCTCTCAAAGCACAGTCTGAGTACAATCACACACATGCTTGTTTAAAATGTCTGACCGACACTTGAGACATATCTGAATAAACATAGTAACATTAAGTCTTTGCACTAACTATACATTTCTTATCAAAGCTATAGACAATTACATATATATCTGCACCCACATAGATAGGTATAAAAACACACAGAATTACACACAGTAATATTGGTTACTGCCAGGTTATTGTCAGTACACAGACAAAGAAATTATCTGATCTTCTAAGCTTTTTCAGTTAAACTAACTGCTTGCTCTGCATCGCTGAGGCCTATTCTTGCCTACAGGCTTTGGGATCATAGTCGCATATGCAAATAAAATATAAAATTATGCCTGCAAAAATACAGAAATTACAATAATGATGCTGATTTTTATCACAAGCATCAGAAAATACCATTTTGTTTTTTTCTACATAGCTTTTAAAAATGCTGTGTTTTAAATATATCCTTAAGTCACTTTTCAAGCCACTTCCAAAAAAAAATTCTTCTTGCTTGAATTTTTATTTTCACACTTGGTCCTGTCTATTTAAATTAAGTTCACATTTATTGAAAAACAGACCACTACTACCTGCAGACTCAGGACAGAAGTCTGAAAATATTTCCTTTTTACTCTATTTCACAAACATATTTTAAAATACTCACCAGTCTGCCACCAGTGGTCTAAGACGGGTACCTTGAAGACTTTTTTTGACCATTCTAGTGTGTCCACATCACAGTGCTCACCAGCTACAAATAATGTTCTGAACCTTTATATAAAAACAAAAAAAGTACATCTTGATCTGGATCGAGAAAGGAAAATGGCATGAGAAAATAAATTCAATAAACATTTGTGGTCTGTGTCCCAGATGAAATAGAGAGAAAAGGGTGTTGGAAGGACTCTTACTCCTTGTACCTATTCATCCTACTGAGTAGCAGTTAGAATCTTAGCAATATTGATTTAGGCTTCTTGATACATCATGTAAAAGAAGCTTTCCTTTTAGAAAGCAAAGACCTTGGGAGACCTGTGGCATGAAATTGCCAATGGAAGGAAAGAATATTTAAATAGCTTGTACAAAGGAACTGGAACATCAGTTAAGCAAAGCATAAGTATCAAATACCAAAAAGGGGTCAGAAAAAGATATCAGAAAAAAGCAGTAAAGAAATAAACAAATAAAAAAACTTTTTATGGAAATACCTGTAGTATAACTTAGTTAGAAGTTGTTAATAACATTCCCCTTAAACTGATGTTAGTATTTTTCAAATTGTTAGTTATCTTTTTATAGATGTTTGGAAATGAGATCTGTGAACAACTAACGGGGGCTAAAGCCATTTTCCTAAGTAGAGCCAGGCTATATGAACAGATACATAAATATAGATATATACATACATATATACTTGTGTGTGTGTGTGTGTGTGTGTGTACACATATATATAATTTTATATTCTGAGAGATTATAAATCATTTCTATTTTCATGTAATCCTATTAGATAATGCTGATAACGCAACTGCATTTAGCAACTATGGGTCCCTGACGATACCATTATAATTCAGTTCATTTGACTGGATATTCTGCAGTCAGTTTTGGCAGAAAAAGATGCAACTTCTGGCAGTACCGACAGATGCAATCTGGATTTTTGTACCATTAAATTACACAGTGCTATATAACTGGGTATTAAACCCACACACAGTCTTTAACTTCATCAACTTCTGTCAGATGTTTTGTCACACTTTATCATCCTTCATTAAGCATTACAAACTCACTTCACACCCTGTTTAGTATGATAAGGTCTTTCATGTCAGCTGCAGCATTCTTAAATATTATTAGTAGTATTTAGAATCCAGACCTTATTTTGCATTACTGCATGCTGCTAAGGTTATGATCTAACACTTGCGCAGTACCTTTGTTCATATCTGTAGCAGATTTTTTGCACTTCTAATTTTCTAAGGAGCAACTTAAACCCTGTTATATTGCATATAACCTCATGGATACTCATGACACAGGTCAGACATCCTCACCAAATAAGAAGGTACTTAAGAAAAGAATCATTTATGATCTTGCCCGCACACCTCCAATAAAGAAATAAGCAATCCTTTTCAAGTAGAAACCGAGAACTTTGAATTCAGATTCACTAAGTAGAGATAAAAATAAATGACCAGCTGTGCCCAGATGCACCACTGGATTGATATTCAATACTGTGTCATTACCTTTAGGATTTGTGTTATAATAGCATAGTTTCTATGGGTAGCAAAGTATGGTATTCATCTCCCTTGGCTCTTGTTACCAGAAAAACATCTACTCTGAACAAGTTCTCTAGGCTTCTATAATGCACAAAGACCAAGAGGCAACTTGAGAGTAATTTACCTTTAAGACTCCAAATAGGGTAAGGCTCATTTTTTACAATATGGAAAGGCAAACAAAACAAAACAAAATCCAAGATCCTACAGCAACAATAAATAACATGACTAAGCTACAATATGGAGACTTTGTTAAGTTATTGTTTAAAAAGTTAGTTATAGACACAGTGATTAACTTACTGCAATATAACTTGGAAGGGACGGTCTTGCATCTCAGAAAAAGGAAATCAAGAATGAAAGTTTGGGACATTCTTATTTTGCTGCACATATAAATGTGTTTCTATTTAAGCAAGATTTTAAAACAGAAAGTCATCATTTGGGAAATAAAATTTAATAGTGAGGGAAATTTAATACATAAAATCTCTCTTTTATTTTTGTAGATAAGAACCTATACTTTAAAAAAAAAAATCACAACAGAAAACTGCAGCTCCTTCCTAGAAAGACTGGCATAGAATTCTGAAACACATCACAACAAGTCACATCAATGCCTATTTTTAACCAACAGGGACAATCCTGTCACAAAGAATAATGCGAATTCTAAATGCATAGTTAACATGCACATATGCCCCACACTCCAGACCAAAGAACCTGCTCCCCGCTTCTGCAGTATCCAGAGAGTGTGCTCAAGTCTTCCCTCTCCCAAACCCTCCATATTCACCATATGACACAGAGAAGACAGCACTGTCATTCTAACCAGAGAGGCAATTTAAAACCCCAAAAGACTGAGAGGAGAGGGAAGATGAGAAGTAAACATACATTCAGCCTCCATATCTGAAAAACTCTGTTTACCAGTAAATAACCTCTTTCTTTCTTCTTTGAGTGACAGTCCACAGGTATACCTGTTCTGCTAGTGACTAAACATTTCATAAACTGTCATGCAACCAGAAACACTCTGCCAAGTACTGCATCAATCCTCAAGGCTTCTGAGATGACATAATGTCTAATTAAGATATGAACGGAGCTTCAGGTCACCCAGCAACAGACCCTGGGATTAAAAGTATTCACCAAAATATCTCCTTGTTACAATCACAGCACGCTCTACCACAGCCAGATCAATTTCAGCAACATTTTGTTTCATTGTAAGTCTTGACACAGTCCATTAATTCTGAAGACAGCTGCTGTACAAAGGACTGGACTCCTGTCCTTTAGCAATGGACATGAACTGTGCTGATTTCTAAAAAGCTGTATACTTCTGGCTACAAAAAGCATTCTTAGATGCTGAGGGCATGAAACAGATTTCACTTCAGAGGCATGACATTCATAAAGAAAATTAGATTAATCTTTTCATGAAGATGAAATCCAGAAAACAATTTAGGAAATTATGATAGAAGACAGAGCAGTTAACCCACAGGTGTCAGAAATTAGTGATGGAAATGCAGAGATCAGCCCATGCAACTACAGAACTGGGAATGCCACTAAGAGGTAGCCTAGAGATTAATCTCTCCATTTCAAAGGCTTATCATTTGGAGATTACAGACTTCTCATAACAAGGCTGCCCAAGTCAAAAAGGATATATGGAATATTTTCACGTCACTCTTCTCCAGATGACAGGCAGTTCCTGCTACCGTAAAAGGCAGCCTCTCACAGCCTAAGGGCTAGTGACCTACTAACTGTATAGAGGCAAGGCAGGAGAGTATGAACAGTAAAGGTACAGCTCAAGACAACATTAGTAAAATACAGAATGAACTATCATGAAATACAGTAAACCATGTGCTCTAAAACTGAAAAGCAGCTTTTTTTACTGCAATGTTTGGCCTAGTGGTCAAAAATTTGATGAGAGATACTGAAGAGTTTAGTGTCTTTTAGATCCCTTTATTGATCTATAGTTAGAGTAAAGGCAAAGAAACATCCACAAGTAATAGAAGCAGATGGGAACTCTTATCAGCAAGGTGGGGAACCCGCCCTGGCTAAACATAATAACCTAAGAACAGTCTTATCTATGAACTAAGCAGAAGTTATTATGTCTACATCTATCACCATTACATCTTTGCTATAAGAAGATTAACTTATTGCACATCTAGAGTTTTAAGCCAGTTCATTTACGAAAGATCTTGGAAAACGTTACCGTGTTGAACCTGAAGATGCAGATAAAAACTCCACTGTCTTAAGTTCAGAATAGATTTCAACCAACTCTCCTTTTTAATACTCCAAGAAAGAATCCATTTCAAGCCTTCTTGAACTAGATGGCAAGGATGCCCAGCAACTATAAGGTAACATACATCTTTGAAGGACTGGAGTCACCATGATTATGGGCTGGAAAACAGAATTCTAAAAGGTAAAAATAATTTTACCTCTGAAAGGTAAAAATAATTTCTAGAAGAATCACTAAATAGGGAGTAACTTGCTTTTAGCTGACAACTCAAAACTCTCTCATTGCTGTCAGAGCAGAATAGCTAACACGTGGAGATAAGGACTGCTTACTTTCCATTTCCTCATGGTGGAGAGAAGGCAAGGAACAAGCATACCTTTCAAAGGCACTAGAGAGGTCTTAAATACTCCAGTTTGAAGTCATATAACATATGTCCACCCACACAGTAGGGATGTGTTTGCAGACCACATCTAAGAACTGGATCTGCAGGCTAAAGAGCAATCCCATGTTGTGGGAAGGGACTAGCTCTTTGGCAAACTTACAGCACAAAATCATCAAAAAGAATCCAAGAGCAAAGTGCCATAGACCTAACAAAGCATAAGAACTGTGGAATTACCTTCTCCTATTAAACAGTATAAAGAGAGATATGATGATTTCGGCACAGTTATAAAAAGTCCACTGCGAAATTTTTTTAACATTCCACTTAAAACTTTATATGTCAATGTATCTATTATTGCAATCATCTACTACTGAAATGCAATTAATATGGAAGAAAGATCTTAAAACCTCCCTGTTGAATAAATATATCCTAAGCTGTTATTCCAAAAACCTACAATCCTAACATAAAGTTCAGTGCAATCAAGCTTCTAGGTCCTATTCAAGAGTCTAAGGGAATGGACTTGATTTGGGTGTTACTCCAAGTACAAAAGAAACCACACCTCCAAACCATTGCCCAAAAGCAGAGTGTTCACATGGGTAATAATCCGAGCTACACTTTTCTGGATTAAACAAACATAGAACTATTTTTAATTCTAGAATGCACACACCATCTTTTCCTGACAAAGAAAAGCTGTGTCTGCATCATGCTAAATAAGCTTTTTTTCTGAAAGAACAATGAGGAAAGTTCACTTCTACTTCTTAACATAAACTGGAAATAAAGAATTCTTACTAATTCTTAATGCAGCTAGAGACTGCAGATATTAAAACCTGTAAAAATGTTCTTAAAAAAAAAAAAACTTGAATGTTTTGAGATCATATAATTTTCTTCCATTGGTTTCTTTGCTTGTTCTCCTCCCTGAATTAATTCTACCTTGGTCAAGAGGATCCAAGCATTGGAGGGTTGTGTGACAGAGTCAGAGAGATGGAGCACACACCAGCAGCTACAGATCACTCATCCTGCAGGCAAAGGGGAGCTCCACAAAGGATCTCGGTGAACTCTGCTCAGGATTCCAGTAGGAATGGCCAGAAATGATCTACAGCAGCACAGAGCAGGGGGTAACAGACAAGACTGCAAAATGCACTTCAATCTTCCTAAATTCTGACTCTCAATCACATCCTCTAGCAGCATGTGCAAGACAGATTATAAATTAGGTGAGAAAGTATTTCTTTCTAGCAGTTTTGAATTTGCTACTTTAATTTCATATCCTCCTATTCCTGTGTGACAGGATAGAAAATAGAAGTTACTAATCCATTTCATACTCATTACTTCTGCGCATTTTTAATGTAGTGTCATATTTCTTTCTAGAGTGAGCACATCAATATGTATTACACATATACACTATTCTACACTAACTGTGTATTATAGGGATTGGGCTGCAGTCCTATACTTCAATTCCAAGCTACTGGGTAGATCTTAGACTGCACAAAGCACAGTAACTTTAATTTTACACAGATACATAAATTGCTGTCCTTCCAAACTGTGCTTCAAATCAATTATTCTAAGGCTTCATAACCCTTAACATAGTTTGTTACAACAGCTTCCAGTCAGTATGAATGAGCTGTAACAAGAACTGCAGCACTCTATCAACAACTGGAAGCCAGTGTCTTCACCAGGTCTGTGTTATTTTCACCTTCTTGTTGAGATTGCAGTGTTTTTTTCTGGATGCTTCTCTCCTGAAAGCATTTCACCTGAGACGTTGCAGAAATATCTTATTAGGAGAAGATGTGCAACTAAGTATTCCATTTCGGCACTCTTGAAGATTTTCCAGTGAAACCTTGAGTTCAGGTTAAAAGATTTTGCTCCAGATCATTTATCAACAGAATAATTTGCTTTTTTCTAATGGTGCAATTCTTATTATGTTTGAACCAAAAGAAATAGCTCATCTATCAAAGCCTAACATATTTTTATTAAGTGACAGTACTAAATCTGTTTCCCTTCTGCTTTCTTATATGCTAAGCAAACTTGATCTTGATATCCAGGTTGCTGAGAAATAACAAAACACAAAGCTTCAAGATGATGTCAATTCTATAGTCCTTTTACATGATCAAAACTTTAAAGGAAAACATTCACATTAATGTAATTTATGTACTTTTTATAAAAATGTATCATTTATATTCACAATCTGGAGAGAGACTTTGTCAGAACAAAAAAATTAAGGCTGTCAGTTCTTCTCATTATAAGACCTGCTTTCAAAATGCAGTTGTCATTTTTATTTTTTAATTTGTGGGGAAATTTTTCAACCAAAATATTCAACCATCTCTAACAAAATACTACAAAATCTGACACAGATTGGCCTTTGTTACCTAAGTGCTCTTCTACTGACTCCAATAATGTCCAATAAAAGCTGGATGAGTTATAAAAATAAATATTTGCACTTGTGCACATACCCAGACAAGGACTATATTAGCAATCTCAGATTTCCTCTGTAATTGCTGCCTCTGCATACTTTCAGAGGCAGAGCAGACCTCAGGACCAGATCTGAGAGCAGCACGCTTTGCCTCCTATGCTTCAGCTATATCTACTGAACCAGTTCTACAAACACGAAGTTTACCCAACTTCTATATTGTCTCTTTAAGGTAGTGTGTGCTTAAACTCAAGTTTAGGTGGCCTACAAATCCTACCTGACAACAACCAGGCAACATCAAAGTACTCCTGGATTGAACTTCAACTACTTATTTTGTCCAACATTATTGCCAAAGACAGACGAAAGAGCTGGAGACTTGGGACCTGTCCATATCACAGAGTTAGGCACTTCTCTCCCTTAGTCCCTGGATGGACCCAGTGTTTCCTTTCAGAATCCTGAAGGAATTTCTACCCAGAACTGGCATCAATGATGCTCCTACAGAAAAATAATGCCAGTTTTGGCTTTTGAGGGGCACTTTACATAGGAGTGTAGGTGCAACCAATAACTCTTCCTACTGGTGCCCTGCACATTAAGTTAAACTTGAGGAAAGAGCTAAATTTGGGGGAAAAGGAAAGGAGATGTTTGAGACAAGGAGCATAGTGAGACTAGAAAACTAACAAAGATTATTTAGCCAAAGAGTTTGGAAATGGAAGCTAGAACACAAAGTAAAGTTGAAAACAACTGATGAATACATAAGAGACTATTCCTCTGCTGTCCACAAAATATCTGGTGAAACTTAATGACAAATTAAATGAACTCTAGTCCCAGTCCATATTGAGTACAGCCAAGTCACTTGTCACATATCCTTCAGCCCAAGCTGCAAAGATATGTATGATGGATCTAAAAATATGGCCAACCATATGAGCACCAACCTGATTTCACATTACAGAATATTTTTCAGATATCCAGATCCGAACCCAAAGAACATACTTCATTAAATAACGTGACTAAAGTTCCATTTGAGAACATTTGGAATTGCCATAATTAGTACTACCTGTGAAGTCTCCAGCACAGGCTTTCTTCTAAAGTGTCACATGATAATATTTAATGGCACAGTGACCAGCCAAACATGACATTTCTCCCAAACAATCCTTGGTTTGTTCAACAACCACTGTGTCTTTGAACTCCATACACTCCCAGACCTGCTCTGAGGATGAAAGAGAACTGTGCAATTAAGAGTTCCTTGTCTGCTTCATTTACCACAGACCAGGCCAGCAAATGACCTAGTAGAGGAATCCATTTCTCTCAGCCCTCAGTACAGTACAGTACAGTCTCTATCTGAAGAGGAAGAAGAAAGGGCCACTGTCATTTCACAGCTTCTTCATTTAGTTAAGGAAGACAGAAGGAAATGAAAGGAACCTAGTGTATATGCATCTTTGGAGGGTAAGGTCATAATCACGTAGAGGTTTCATCCTTTACCTGTATATGGACTAGAGCACAATTTATGATAGAGAATATTATAATCAATTTTGGGGCTGTTGCAACACCTTTGGAACACTTGTAATTTTTATTTTGAAGGTCACTTCTATTTTGATAGGACTATTATTTGATGACAAATATGAGGCTTAGCATTTGAAAAGTTCATTGCAACAAATATTTCCAGGCTAAAGGCAGGACAGATAGCAAGAAACATGACAGATCTCTCATCTCACTCCAGGCCTTTGCTTGCAGGTTTGAACTTACACTAGTAGAAATTTCAATAAGCTGTTAGACTAAGAAATCGTATCAGATAAACAAGCTAGTATCTCTAGCTTCCCTTGATAAAAAATGGCAGAACATTTGCAATTGATCAGTAGAGCCAACTAGGTTACGGGACATGAACTGGTAAGTATTACTTATATCTTAATTTAATCTGTTAAGTTGTGGCCCAATTTCATTCTCAACTGTCAGTTGTCAAGCATTTGGAAAAACAGATCCTAATCAGTTCATAAAAATTAAGTCAATTGAAAGATGAAGCGGGATTCCAAATATGGGAAGATTTTTGAGGAATGTAAGACAGTGCACTATACTGTCAGCCAGAGAACAGTCACTGGACTTTTTTTTTTTTTTGGTGCTAGATATTGAAATCTGCTCTAAATGTGGTAAGGAGATGTCAGGTACTAGGGAATGACTCGGCCCAAAGCTGAATGATTTAAGAGGCAACCATATTTATACATAAATGGAGAAGCTCATTAATTAGGCACTGAATAGGAATGATGGAATAGCTTTTTATGTCCAGGGGAAATGATATCAGTTAGAGGATTCTTACTTATCTGGAATTCTCCTTTGGCCAGAAAATGAGGCAACTTACAGGTACTGTTTGTTAGCAGATTTTCCAATAAATGAATACTCCGACGATGGACTAAGTCATTTCAGTAATTGCCCAGAAAATGCTGGGCAACAGCCATTAAGTTTTCTAGCATCTGATACACCAATGAATCACTTCCTTGTCACTAAACATCACAGAAGAGTAGTGCTTTACAGCCTCAAATGGGCTTGTCTCCCATTTCAAGGGGCGGGGGAAAGACTGACGATAGCACTCAAAACAGATGGAAGAAATTAATGAAGAACTTGCAGTGAATACCCCAGGAATACATCCTTCTTACTGATGAATAAAACTTTCGTGAGCAATTAAGAAAGTTGAGGCCTAATTAAGCTACATGGCTTTTCATCTTCCCTCTCTCTTTGGGCAACTGTGATAAAAGATGATCATATGACGGAATACTGCCTACAGTCTGACACAGTCCTTGCTTGTTGCTGAGCAAATTATTCAAGTCCAACATTGCAGAGATGGAATTCTGAAGCTTGATTTGAGAAATACAAAACACTCGCAGATGCAGTTGAAGTCAGCAGGAAACGCATTTTAACCATGTAAAGCGCTATATAACTCTAAGAACTCTGAAATACTGGTGCTTAAATGGCTCAGACTGGGTATTCAAAATTAATAGAAGACTTTGACCTTAATCTCTCTGTGCCTCGGCTTCCCATCTATAAAATACGGATAATACCACTCCCTCATCTCACAGGGGATTTGTGAGGATGAACTCAGTAATGTTTTTGGAGCATGCAGATAGTATGGTGATAAAGACCTTAAAAACAGTATGAGATAGCAAATAGTTTTGTCTTCAGAGCTGATTTGAATAAACCATGAGCAGGAACTAAGTTATGGGGTCAGAAACTGAACAACAAAGATAAACAAAACACTGACTAGCTGCTGATTAAACAAACACTGAAGATCCTGTGCACTCAGTGAAATGGGAGGTCATGTGGAAAAACAGTACAGGATCATGCAATCCAAGACTGTATTATAGGGTATAAGCACAGTGGAGTAAAATTAAGGTTGAGCAAGCAATCCTAAGTCACTAAGAATTCTTAACGTTAGAGTCACAGTCTTCTTAATAGTTTGCATCTCCTCCAAACTATCAATGTAAGTTTACAAACAAATACAAATGCAGCTAAATTGTCAAGAATTCATTTGTATTCTGCTATACAGTGGTGGGCAAAGCCCCAGACACTTGGCTATTCTTAGTTCATCCAGTCTGTTTCTGTAAGAAACTACTTCCAGTGTATCCTTAGTTCACCTTGTCAGAGAGTACTGCTTTCCCAAAGCTGCCTCAGGGTCCTGCTGACGGATTGCTCTAATTGCGGTTGGTGAAGTAAAGGCAGCAGCTACTTCATGCTCTGCTAGCACACGGAAATAGGCACCAGCATCTGGCGTTCCCACAGGCTTCCCCTATGGAGAGAGCAATTTTAAATGTCACAGGATAAAAATACTTCATAATTCCTTGACAGTTCAAGACTTGAACACATAACAGTAGCAGGTGCACAGCAACAGAAGTAATTTCAAATAAGACTTTAAAGAAGCCTTTGTTACATTGAGTGTATTCACCTGTTACAGAAATAAATTCACAGCTTTTGGGCACAAACTCTCAAATGAACACAGTACAGACTAACTGCTACTGAGAAAAATAGGATAAATGGATGGGCATATGGGAAGAGAGCCACAAAGAGCTGTTACTACACTGGCAACAGAGGGGGCTATGGGTACTTCTCTTATCATGAAACACTGTAAAACATTCAGAGTCCCACTGAACTAGGATCTTCTTGACACAGAAGCACTTCAGCTATATACCTTGTACACAGGCCTACAGATAATGCCAGCTCTTTGTCACCTAGAAATTTCCTCCCAGTTCTGGAAAAATTCTCAGCTAGCTGCTTACAACTGGCTTCTTGGCACCTCTGTGCCACTACAGCACATAAAGACTGGAGAGAAGCTAAAGCCCTTTTCTGTTTTAGTGCGCTAGCATACTACTATTTCTTTAAAAAGTAAACATTGTCTCCAGCTACAGGGAATATTCAGGAGAACTGTAAACGGAAGTAATTAGATGTGACAAATCATTCAATGGTAAATAATAATAACAAAAATAATCAAAAATAATCTTCTGCTGTGCTGCAAATACGAAAAGCAGGTGGCACAAGATTATATAATTGCAATCTTATTGTATGTAATTACTGCAGTGAACAAACTGCTCCACATATGTTTATTTTTAAATGATGAAGAGATGTTAAAGCAGAATGAGCTTCAGCTCTGCAGGTATTGTCATAACCTTTTCTCTAGAAAGGCCGCATTAGGAAGATGAACTTCGACAGAGCCTACAGACAAGTGAGGAGAGACATATGGTCTTCAAATCACAAACACAACTTGTCAGTGCTTTATGCAAGAAGTCTCAAATACAGAGAAAGTTTCACTATTGCAAATGTCACCATCTTTATAGCACTACACTAGTCACAAAACAAATTTGTACCATCCTTGTGCAAATGCAAATTTGGAAAATGTCTTTCCTAACAAGTCTCATTCACATTCATGTCTTTCATTACATTCAAAAGAGTTGCAGGCACAACTTACAATTCATAACTAGCAATCTTTATGTGTGCTGATAACTTTCAGCAAACCATATGTACTTTTCCCTCTAACACAGGACAAGATTTGCAATAAAACAAACAACATTATAGATAGATTAATAGGTTCAGTGGAAAAAAAAAATAGTATACAGAACTGTGTAATTCTTTTCTATTGCCAAATTGCAAAAGGAAGAGGGGCATTAGAATACCTTGAAGAATTTGCTAAATCCAATATTTTCATACCAATAATAAGGCACCAGCAAAACAGTAAATGTTATGAAAATATACACTAATCAAGTTTGTTTCCAATCTTCAACAGGTAGCAAATGTTTTTTGTCCTCAGGTATGAAAGATACATATAATAGATTCACATAATAGATGATAAATAACATCACAAATTCATATAAACAAACTGCATTGGAGAGGTACTATTTCATTGTTCTTCTACTACTAGATTCACTACACTTATCTGAAGGACAGAATGTTGCTTTAAAACAAACAGGTATTTTTGCGCATTAAGTTGCTCAGCCAACCACCAGCACAGTTCTAACACACTTCCGTCCACACCACAGCCCTTGCACATCCCCTTGGATGTACACATGTCCATGCACATGCACATATAGACACAAAGGGACAGGCAGGTATAAAACACCCCTCCTCCTATATCACTGCCCAAATACTATGCAAATTCATTGCTGCATACGGAAGTACTTAGCCGAAGGGACACAGGAGACAAAAAGCAACCATTTGCCACAGCCAAGAAGGAGCAATGTCTTTCATATGCAGATTAATAAAAAGAGTGAGAAAGCAACTGCTGGCTGGGAACTAAACATCTCAGTCCTTAAAAAGCAGTCATCTGACCCCTGCCAAGGGATTCACAATACCTAACAGCTGCATCTAGCACTCCCTACATGAAGCGCAGATTCAGAGCTCCCGCTGGCAAAAAGAGTGATGAACCATTTGGCAAATTTAAAGAATACAAGACTCACAAGGCCAGACAGGTACACTGGCTTTGCAGTCCTGTGGTGAGAGGAGTTCTGGCGAGAGGAGTTCTGCAGTGGAGGAAGACCAAAAAAGGCAAAAAAACAAGACAAAACAAAATGCACAAATGGAAAGGTGGTTTTTTTTGGTGTTGTTGTTTTTTTTAAGACGGAGCAGGCAGTGAGAAGAAAACAGGGAGCAACTGAACAAAGGAAAAAATGATTTCCCGCAAAAGCAGCATGGAGAAGCGTCACCACTGCCAAAATCTCTCTTTGCTAACAATCTATCCTAGATTCCCAAAAAGAAAGGCAAAAGGAAATAACTCTCTTTTTCAACAAGGCAATGTCCTTCTTCCTCTTATGTAATGCATGGTTTCCAAAGAAAGTTCTTTCATCAGACTCTCTGTCTTTAAACTGTCTCTTATGCACTTATTCATCACAGCTTTCATGAATTCATCCAAGTGTTCCAATCTCATTTTCTCTTTTCCTTTAGAAAACCTGCTCTTTCAAGTTTATGTCACCTCTATGTAACATTCACTATACCTGCAGATCTGCAGCCATCTGGTTAGTAGTTCAACCCCGCATCACTAGCTTACACTAAAATAAATGGTCTCAAAATGTGAAAATTTCCAAACTCCCATTATGTAACCCCAGTTGCACCATTTGTAATTACCTTGGACAGAAAAAAAACTAACTGTGGAGCAATCTGAAATTGGTTAGCCTGCCAATAAGGACATGGCCTGTAGTTTTTAACCAACTGAAAATTTCCAGAGCCCATAAAAGGTCTGTGTCAGGTCCTGAGTGCACCAACATCGCCGAGGCATTCGGCTGCCTGTGCTCAAGGCCAGCTTTGCCATGGTGGTCACCACCAGACCTGCTCTGCTCTGCTTGTTCGGGTAAGGGAGACAGGCCCCCTATCGGGGGGGCGCAGCCCTACCTGCCTTGCCATCCCTTTTGGCTCCCGGCTCACTTTCCCTTACAGAGGAGCCCACTCTTGCTGCTCCCTGACCATTAGCTCAGGCCGTGCCAAACCCTGCGCCGAGCACCATGGAGCATCTTGAGCACATGGAGCTAAACCCTGAGACATGTGTGGGAAGGGGTGCACGTAGGATCCCGACAGGCTGACAGTGTTTGTAACAGGCAGGCCACAAAAGCTCTGGTTTGGAAAAGCACGTGCAATTTTCAGATCCAGGAAAAAACAGAAATAAAGCAAACAGTTTAAGGAAAAGAGTAGGAAATCCCACTGACAATGGTTAGGAGATAATTCCCAAGGGATAAGGTGACACTTAAAATTTTCATTTAGGGAAAAAAAAAAAAAAATCAGGCCTATCTGTAAAATATTGTTACTGAGCCTGCAGAAAAACCTCTCCCATGCCTTGGCAGGTGTTTGCAGTTCAGCAAATACATAAACAAAAACTGACATAAACAAATCTGAGACAACGCAGATTAATTTCAGAGCCCCAAAAAACTATAAATGAAATTGCCAAAGAGAGCTCTCATTTATTATATGAAAATTTTAAGTAGTACTGCAAAAAGCCACGAGAGGTTTATTACCACATGCAATTTCAACTTTTAAAAAGTTAGCATTATAAAAAATAAAGCACAGGGTAACTGGACTCAGAATACGCTGACAGATTGCTGAGTCAATTGGGGAATATTAGCAAATGGGATGCTTCCACTAGATTTCTGCCAGGATCAGTTCAAGACCTGGTATTATTCAACATTTGCATCAATAATGTAGATGGAAATATATAAAAAAGATTACTGGCAATATCATCTGTGGTTGGCATGAACTGAAAGTATGGTAAACAAGAATAAGGCAGCCAGAGAGAGAGAGAGACCTGTCTCTCCTGATTTTAAAAAAATGTAGGAACAGACACTTCTCATATCAGCTAGTAGGATTCAAGTAGAAGAGCCTCTTTCTTCTAATAACTTCCAACAGACTCTCAGAAAGACAGACCAACAGGAATATTTTTCTGGAAGCAGTCAGCTTGAACATGAAATTTATCAAATGTCTACTAACTGAGAAGACATCCTCAGGCATGGTGTGTTGACGGATGATGCATGATTATGAAAGAAGATTCACAGTCAGGCAGCAAGAATGACCAACAGTATAAAAAAACTCTCCTATGGAGAAAATCAAAAGCCAGCGGGACGGATTACTGATGAAAAAGACATATAAGAGGAGCTATGATAAAATAACCAATTATGCATCAATAACAGCTCAGCAATTTCCTTTCTATCTGCCTCCTGACAACAAGGAGCCATTCAACTAAAGATATCAAATGAAGAATTAAGAAGAGGAAATTCTCTCTGCATATTGAATACTATACACGGAACTCATTGCCACTAAAAATGGCTGACATCCAAAAGATATCAGGATTCAAAAGGAAATACCCATAGAGGCATTCATCCTTCTGCTGCTGGCCCTGCTGCCAAACCTCCACTAGGAACTGGAATGATACATACCTACTGAATTGCACCACAAAAATAACCAGTCTGAATGATGGCAGAAAGAAGACAGATCTGGCAAACTCCAGGGACAGCCCCTTCACTGTCCTAGACCACTCAAAAGAAGCCCTTAATGCATGTTTCCTTGGTTAATACAGGCATCCTCCTCCTCACCTTGCCTAGTATGGGCATCCTTTTCCTCTCCCGAGCTCCAAACCAAAGTCCCAAGCATTGCAGTAACTACAATGCTGCCTTTTGTTCTGTCACCAGAGATAGAAACTAAACTTTCTCTTCATGCTGCCCTGTTGCTTACGGTTTGGGATGCCATCAGCAAGAAGCAACCCAGAGTGGGCTGTGAGACTTCAAGTAGCTTATTTATATCTGAAGTTTGTCATGCCTTGAAGAAAAACAATCCAGGACAGATTGAAAAAAAAAAAAAAAAACTTGCTGTATTCAAAGGAATTCATCACTATTTTCACATTCCTGACAATGGTGTTATAGCAAGAGAAAACTGAAAGCATGTAGTTTCCATAGCAATTGTTAGGATGACAAGTTGTCACCTACTAAGTAATTTAAAAATAAATAGATCACTTTAAGAAATGAGGGTAAGAAACCAGTCCTACTCATATTCAATACTGGTTGTCCCTGAGCAGAGGGCATGTGTTTTTTCCCGACACACCCTAACCCAAAACCTCACAACTGTTGGTACTATAGCTACCTTTAGGGGAAACTCTGACTACAATTTATGAATGTTGGCCATTAAGACAGTCTTCTGAACAGAGAAAAAAATTATACTCTACCCTTCTTCATAAACATTATTTTTCTCCCTTTGTGCACAGAATCCTTCCTTTTCTTCCCATTTTTAATCCTCAAAACGAAGTCACTGATGTCATAAGCATTGTCCAAAGACTCAACAGGGCTTCTTAGAGAGAAAAATGGGAAATGTACTGTTACTGATGAATAATGATCTCACTGAGAGCAAAATCACAAACCAGACATAGGTCAACCAAGTACTAACTCTGCTTTTTCTTTAATATGTACTGTTAAAGAAATATGATTTTTTTACCCTTTTTATTTTCCAGAAACAACACATTTTAAATTCAGAGTTACTTTTATAATGACAATATCCATCCCGATCCCCAAACATCCACACAAATATAAAACTATTGTAAGATGACTATATAATAGAGACTACTGATGGAACAGTTCACTTTCCCCCATTTCTTCCTGTCTTACTCTGCACCTGCTAGAATGAAAACTCCTTCAATGCAGTAAAAATTTTAGCAATCCTATTTACTTCTGGAAATTGCATGCAACAACTACTATGCGACCACTTTATCAGTGGTCAAGAATAGCTACTACAAAACTATCAAAATCTTTTCCTTCATTTTTCTCTGAGAAACTGCAATTTTTCCCACAGTACTCTCCTCTTCTACTTAATTAGAGTGGAGGTGGTAAGTTAATCCCTTTGGAATGAAGATTCTAATTAACATCTATTAGGTGTTTAAACATTAATTAGACTATAATAGTTTAATATCCAGGCTAATGTGATATTTGATTCTATAAATGTATATTTCTGCTGCAGGGAGTTTTCGCTCTGTATTATGCAGCGTGTCAGAGAAGTCAACCGCAATGGTCCCTGCTGGTCTTAAAATTCTATGAATCCAGTGGGAAATCACTGTTTTATTCCAGACAAAATACAAAATGGAATTCTTTTATAACAGAATTAAACCTGAAAAGGAGTATGAGCTAGTTATTTCTATTTTTTTTCTATTTTCTTTTCATTTTCCTAGTGAAAGTCACTTGTAACTGGAGTTCTCTAATTATTTGCAGAAATGTTGAAGCCACTGAAGTGCTAAAAATAGTATACCAGAATTATATGAGCATTTGGAAATGAAATCGAGATAAAGATGAAGATAGGGTTTGAAAAGTACCCAACATTAACTAAATTGTGCAAGCTATAAAATCAGTCTAAAAAAGAGCTTAATTTATTTCTTCTCTAAATTTCAGCTGAACTCACAGATTTAGTGTCAGCACCCTCAGAATATATATATGTGATGTGCTCACTGCCTCTAAAACTTCTTTATTAAAAAGAGCCTAAAGAAGATGCTATTATTCACAAAGTAGGATTCTAAAATCCAAAAAAAACCCCAAAGCAATACTTTTTGTCTAGTTGCTGTAACAGTTGAACAAATCATTCAAAAACTGCAGACAACTAAATACACTTAGAAATATAAGGAACATTCTTACACATATGAGTGGAAAAAAAAGAGACTAATATCTATATAGGCATATATATACACACATTTAGACTTCCTTTATGAAGGCACATTTGCATATGAGAATGCACACCTGCAACACACACCGACATAGTAAGGACCAGCTCCTAGCAGTATATGCTGATATATCTCACACTCATATAAACCATAGCAGACAAATTAGAATTTAGTCTACAAAGTCTTTAGTCAAAACAGTCAACAATTTACTATTTCATATGTTCTGTACTGCAAAAACAGAAGTGAGAGCATAGTGATCCTATCCAGAAGACTACTGTACATCGAGGAGTTAGTGATCCGCCTAACAGCTGACCTGCTCAGCACAGGCCTGTGCTGTGCTGTGCTTGTGCTATGCTATCCTGTACTGTGCTGTACTGCACATGTAAGTTGGCCTTCAGGCCCGTGCTATGCTGCACATATCCCTTGGCTTGGATAAACTTAGCCAGCTAATCATAATGGAGGAGCCTGTAGGCAGCTCCCACTTGGCGCTAGAGATTCTGCCTGTCCTTGTCTTGATCTTGAAGTAAAGCTGCATTTTCTCATGTGAACATCATTTTCCTTGACAGAAGAAAAGATGAATAGAACTGTTTACTTCTAAGAAAATCCTCTAAGAGCTATAAAGACCATAATGCTGGCAAACTGAATCTAAGCAGCACACCGTGCCCTGATTGGAGGTCCATCTGATGCTGCACAAATTGGGATTCCCAACAACTGAAAGGACCTAAGATTATCTATCCTCTTTTTCCTTCCAGTGTTAGCTCCAATAAATTGTATTTTAATCAATACCTTACAGAGTCTGACTGCCTTTAATGGGAGCAGTAATGAACACTAGCATCAGTGCATTACAGAGAGCATACAGGTGGTTGCTTGTCTAACTTACAACTTTGTCCAGAAGGTCAAGCCTGTATAAGTAAATCCAAGTGAAGTGAAAAACAAACATCTCTATCTCGTTTGGAGCCATAAACCAGAAAATTAATCTTGCATATTGATCCAGACTTTCCAACACTAAAAATGTCATCAACTGCAAGTTTAGCAAAGAATATATTTATTTTTTCCTAGAATATACTTCTGCTTCACAAATCTTGAACATACATATTAACCACAATTACCTATATGAATCATTTAAGATGCTAGGAAAGTAGATTCAAGATTGAAGGACAGCATGGTAGTACTTAAATATAGCCTACATATCCACAAATCTTGTTAAGCCTTTACTTCCAGACAGTGGGACAAGCTCAAAATAAGTTTTTTTTTTTTTTTTTTTTTTGCTTAAGGATACTGCATTTCCAAAGTTTCCACAAGATCTTTACATACTACAGTGTGTAACAATCTGACAGGACAGGGACAAATGGAGTTTTGTGGGACTTATATTTAATAGACAGACTGTTCTTCCTCAGTCTTTCAAACTCAGAACCAAAACCATGAATAGTCTAGTTAATTTTTCAGAGCCAAGGCTTGCTTCCCATGTTCAGAGTGTTCTGTCACCACAATGGTGTTAAAATAATACAAAAAGAATGTCCTGTTTCTCTCCTTAACAGGAAAAAATATCTTTTTATTAGCAACAGAAAGAGCGTTGCAGTAATCTCTTCCTTTTCATAAGCAGTTAACTGAGCCTAGATGACTTATCTCAAAATGTTAAAAATCAGTCCTAAAGTTATTCAGTGAACCTTTAGGAGTTCTCACAGATGTCTCCATGGTTTTGCTGTATAAACAAAAAACACAGGAAGAATCTGACATGCATGAGCTCTGGGGATGAGCAAAAGGTACAGGACAGCTGTACAATATTTACTACAAAGCATCATGAATCTGTCACTGCATCTCAAGTTATCTGCAAGTTTAAGTATGTACACAGGTAAATAGTGTTAGTTCCTCTTGACATTTTTGTCTATTTATCTATACAAATCTATGTGTATATATTCATATATGAACATATGAATCATGGAAAACTAGTGTAGCCCTATTTCCATGTAAAGATATATTTACTTACTAAGGGATACTTTTTGCAAGAGAGTCTACCTCATGCATTTAACATGTTCACTCACTTATCTGTTCCTCTTGAATTCTGCCTTTTCCTTTCTCTAGGACTTGGCCCTACTGCTGATGATCTCCTTCCTCCTTTAAAAAAAAAAAATTGTTTTTTATTACTTTTAATTTGCAGTGTCCTAAAGTTACCTTCTAATGTCCTACAGAAATTCTATGTTCCACTCCATCATGTGCTCCAGTACACAGCTATATCATGCACTTAGAATACAGCATATCTACTGCTATCAGCAAGCTGACACTTGTCACTGACTCAAAAGCTCTCTGTTTCAAGGTGCGCCGTATTCACAGAAGCAAGTGAATTGCAACAGATTAACATATCACAGACTGTTCAAGAAAGAGCTAAGCATACACACAGACATTCTCAAATGAATGGCTAATTTTTATTGCCATAGCTACATTGTAGATATTCAAGGCATCATAGATTTTGGTAATGCATTCAGTGCAAGCTTTCAAGCTGTATACTGATATAGTAAGCAGGTAAACTTTATCTGGCCAGAAGGTAAATTGAGTTTCAAATTAAGAATAACCATTTGTTTAAGTTTTCCCCAGGAAAGAGAATATTAAGGTATCCAAGCTTCTCTACCTTAGAAAAAAAATTTTTTTGCATTATTGTTATCACCAATACTTAATAAAAAACTTATTTCGCAAACCTGCTTTCTTGAGAGATTATTGAAAAGCAAATCAATGTTTAGCAACTCAAAAACAGTTATTTGCCTCAGACCTTATCACAAAGTGATGCAAAGGAAAAAAATCCTGACCAAACCTCATTCTCTGTTTCATAGAACTGCTTAACACACTACCCACAGTCTTTTAATGAACAGAAGAAAAATATTAAAACCACAAAGACCAAATTCAAAGCACATTTTTAAGACTTCAAAATTTGCTTTGCTTTTAAATATTGTAGTGTGTTTATTACACATTTGCCTTAAACGCATTATGAAAATGATAAACAACACAACTGTGCATAAAGCAGCATACACACGTGCCAGATAGAGCAGCAGATAGTGCCTGTTAGACATTACCAGTCTTCTTCCTACTATATGTGCTGGTAAAAATAAACTTAGTACCACATCAAATAGTAACATGAAACATGAATGAGCACATCTGGTGTCCCAGACTTTGTTTACATAGCAAGTAGTGAGGTGCATTAGAGCAGATTAGTAAATCAAACGATTTAATGCTGAGGCTCTTTACATCTGCATTAGATGTGATTTGGGCTTTACTTTAGACTAGATTTAGCTGTGTTCACCAAACCAAAACCAGAATGCACTGGATACAAGTGGTGCTATAACATAAGCTGTCTGATGGAAAGCTAACCTACAGATCCTTCCCTCTCTAGGGCTCTCTAGGAAGTGCCATGCTGTCCCTTTCACCTGTTCGACACAGACAACAGTAGCATGTCATTGCACACATCACCAGTAGGCTCCCCATAAGGTTTTAATATCCCCTATCTTCAAAAGCACACGCCAGTACCTTCTTGCCAAGAAGGGACAGGATCTCTCATGACGGTCTCAATAAGCATCATGAGAGATGCTCTATACGCTTGTGCTCCAAGCCGTAAGGTACATCCTGACAGTGATGCAGCACAGGCCCGATGTAATTGTGCCTTTACTGAATGCATAATGGAACTGGAACCTCCATTTGGCAATTTGGCCAAAAGGCACTGGGCCATGTGGGACAGACTCTGTGCCAATGTTTCAAATACCTTCCAAACTATAGGCATCAGTTTTACCCAGAATGTCTGTGAGGACATGGTTGAGCCCTTCCCTACAGACCAAGCGAGGACAGCTTCTGCAGTAGCTGTAAGTTCAGCCCTCTGCTCTCCTTATCACAGATGGGGCATCCAGCACTGTGCTTTGGAGAGGATTCTATCCCACTGCTTCACTGATGAGAGCCAACAACACGCTGAGCATTCAGGAGTGCACTGAGTGGGATGGGTGGAATAGCACTCAATGTCAATGCCTTTCAGCGTGGCAAATGTTATGCGAAGATTAAAAAGGAACTGATTACCAGTACTTCTCTCTGATCTCAGTTTTCCCCTCCTCCACCTTCATCTCTTTCACACACTCTCTTGTCGCATTCAATTCATTCTTTTTGGGGAAGCCTAGCTAATCCAACCATGTCTTCCCCATGCCTCAATGCCCTTTTTGACCTTTTCTGAAAGAAGTTCAGAAAAATGGAAAGCATGCTGAATTTATCTGATTGCAGAGCAGGGACAGGATCTGAAATGTGGCTGGGAGTACCAGTACCCCTACCACCACTAGGTAGGTCCTTTACGCACTGCATTTGAGGAAGGAGAGACAGTGTGGCAAGGTCTTTGTGCAGAAGCCTGGGAGGGATGTATTATGGCACGCCGCATGCATGGCTTACACGGTTGCCAGAATTGAGCCTGGTGCACAAACAGAGCAGAGACTGCACAGGTGATCTCTGATGGAGCTTGTTGCTACACAGGATTTCACCCACAACTCACAGCCCCTGAGGAATCGTCTCTCAAGGCACAATGGCTCTCACAGTCAGATTTACATTGCCTCTCCACAGCTCTGACACCACTGCCCCAATTCTACCAGAAACCTCCTAAACATAATCCCACACTGAATACGCATATAGAAAGGGAGTATGCACACTTACACAGGTGGCAATCCGAACTGCAGACTTAACAGTTCCCTCTGCATGCTGTGGCAGAGAGTGCACCAAGGGGATGTCACCTCACAGGGCTCCTTGGGGGGTTCCAGGGATGCAGACACATGTGGCACCATAGGCAAGCTTCACCCTGGACTCTCTCACACAGTTGTTAATCCTGGGTCCTTGGGCACGGATGTCTTTGAGGGCAGTGGCTTTGGTGGTGTGCTTTCCCCTGGAGATCTGTTCACGATCTCTGTGGTAGGCGCACATCCACCGTGCCACCTTCAACATATGGCTGCCCCACCTCTTCAAGAACATACTCTCCATCTGCTTTTAATGAATGCAGCACTGCTTGTCAGTCCCCTTCCACTTGGCAGGAGGCACAACGTTAGCAACAGGGCGGTGCATCTGCTGGAGACACTTTTGGCCCGTTCAGGGCACATGCTGTCAAGCTCCAAGCTGCCCCTTGCTCAATATTCTCGGAGGCTGAAGCAACAGTTGTCATCATTGCCAAACACAGCAGTTGAAAAGGAGGAATAATTTTTAAAATGTTATAAGAAAGAAGCAGTTAAAAAAGCAGAAGATATAGGGCAGGTAAGTAGAAGCAAAAATCTTGGCAGAAATAAAGGAGCAGCAGAAAGCCAGAAGAACAATAAGACACATAGCAGCCATTAGCAAATACAAAGGTATACATGGCATTGAGCCCTTTTTTATAGCATGAGAAGTACTTCAGGGTACTGTGGGAACTCTTGACAGTTTTAGAGCCTTCTGCTGGCACATGCATGTTTGACATGTGTTGGATGACTTCAGAGCAGTGCAGCCCCACTCATCGGATCCAACCCTTTTATCCTAATGGGCAAAGGTTCTTTCTCAGTTTCCTCTGCAAGGATCTCATTCACATGCCCAAAAATGCTCTCTCAACAAAAACAATAAGCAGGGACAATCAAAGGTCTTATTTCAAAACTGCACTACTGCTTTGATTCAAAGTATCATGTATATGCACCCTTAATTACTGTTGCTTTTCTTCACTTGCAGACTCTTTACCTGCTTGAAGAAGCACCTTTGCTTGCAAAAATCTAGTTAAGTAGTTTGCTACTGCTCAAAATTTACACTGTTAAAGGACACTTCTTATTAACACCTAAAACATGATGCAACAAGCCATAGTCAGTTGTGCGATGTTTGATGCAACAGCATCTAAATAATTTTGGAGGCATCCCCATGTTATTTCAGCTGTCCAAGTTTCTCCAGCATTCCCAGGATTCAGAAACACATTTTCTGAAAATGCTGGCACAATTCTAGCCAGCTACTCATGAACAGCAGTGTATGAGTTCATAACAGTGGGGCACGTCTCAACCAATACCAGCCTAACTGGATTTGCAAACACCAAAGGATTTTTCTGACAACACTTGTTCCTGAAAACACTAACAATCCATTTCTGTTCCAGTGTGGTCACTTTTGCTCATATGCTGTGACAGCAGGAAGACGGAGCAAGTTCAACCAAACTATCTATTTCCTGCACCTGTAATGTTTTGTAAAACACTATGTTTCCACTATGCCATGCTGACTCTCCTGTTCCAGAAGCATTGGGTACAGATGGTGCTTTAACAATTGCTGTATTCAAAATGTCATCAAAGCCTGCTTTATAGGCTTTTTCATGCTCTCAGTATCCAATACATTCACTACACCTTTGGAGTTCTTGTATGCTCTCCTATGAGTCACCATGGGATTTCCCCTAATGGATCACGTTTCTAATTACCACTACAGATCAACAGGCATGATCAGCACACAGTGATGGCAGAGCTAAAACAGCTTCCGCCTCTAGGACCACTAAAAATATGTAACAATTGCTAGGCGGGCTTCAACCTGCACAGTGTTGAAGAATCTGGAATACATGCAGAATTCCTAATGCCAGGATGAATGCAAGCAACCAAGTTTCAGCATGCTTAAGAGCTAACAGTGTGGGTGCCTTTAAATAAAACATGTCTTTCACTTTCACTGACAGATACTGGATTCATTCCTTGAAGAATAAAGATGGTTCAAGCAACTCTACCTTATGCCCAGTGATAAGAAAATGAACAATAACTTCTGAAAAAATAACCATGTAAGGCACCATGGCTGCTTTTCGAGCACCAAAGTTAGGATGCAGCAGGCCACTCCAGCTGGACTAGTCTCCTCCTCTCCACCCCACTGAGTCTCATTCCCGCCATGGAAGACCTAAGCCCTGCCTGTCCTCTGAGTCCTGGCTTCAGGTGCCTTGTGTCAGTTGAGGAAAGAAGAGATCAGCCTTCTCAGAGTTCTGGCTCCAACCATATTGTCCTGACTACCTCCAGCACAGATCCAGTAAGAATGTGTCATCTCCAGACCTGTGACACAGAACACCCACCGCCAGGCCCATACAGGATCTACAGTCTAATGGCCTATCCCTGAAGTCTCCGCAGCACAGGAACACTCACTCCACTATCTGTCATTTCTCTATCTGTTGTTTTGGACTTCTCTGCTCCATTGACCATCACCAGTCACAGAGGAAACAGCTGAGTTTGAAGGATACCAAAGTAAGTTTTCTTTAAGAATTAATGTAATAGAGGGAGGAATAAAAACACTGAAAAAATGCACACAATTTAAATATATGGAGACAGTATATATGGTGTGAACTATGGACAGGCAGAAACAGGATCATCAGGATTTGCTATCCTTCATACCACTAACCATTGCGCTTTCAGGAGTACATCTTCAATGAATAGTGGGACATGCCTGTAGTGTAGTCTTCCCCTCACACAGGCTTAGAGCCACAGTCTCCTCTCTCCCAAGACTGACAGTGATGAAGACCACCAGGCCTGGAAAGTGTTAATCTACAGCCCAGACACCCTGGAACAGCTACAGCTCAGGCACCATCTTTTGCCTTGATACAGACCGAAGAGAAAGCTTTATCACCCAGTGTACTAAGCTTTTGCTCCCCTTTGCAGTCCTCAGACAGGAGGGCAGCTACAGACCAGCCTAGCTGCACTCACCAGCTCCTCCACATGCTAGCTTGGCTGCTCATGGAGCCATTAGAAGCAGTTAACAAGCTAGATTTGGACCATGAGCCAATATTAGAAGAGGCCAGGTGTAATGTATCATACTAGGTTAAAATACTTTTATTTTGAAATAACCTGAAAACAAAACATGAAGAGAAAAACAGCAGTGCCCTAATTCCACACAGCACTTAGTGCAAAAATGTCAAAGCTGATAGTAAACATTTACCTCATACAAAACTGTAGTGTTACCATGAAGGAGAGGCCCATAGCAAATGTAGGAATGACCAACGACCCAGCCTAAATCAGAAGCTGCCCACCACACCTAAAACCAAATAAAAACATGAGAATAGTGTTGTTTTTTTTAGAAAAGAAGATCCAAAAAGTTTAATGAAATTTAAACAGAATTACCTCACCAGGTTTGAGCCCATATACAGCTGACATTGTCCAGTTCAGCATAACTGCATAGCCACCTGTTGGTCTGACAATACCCTAAAAGAGAAAATTTGAATATTTAAGATCTTTTAAAGGAAGCAACAATACTTCTTCTTCAAGGAAGTTTTGAATTTTTAGCAGTAATAGACTTGAAGTCATATAATTCCAATGTTTCTCATGTAAGATAAGGATCCATTCTTGCAAGTACATGCTTGTGCTAACATTCCCAACTGAGGAAATAACTTTGCAAAAAAAGAAAAGAAAAACAAACAAACAAACTCTAGATGACAACAGTTTTCAGAAGATAGCCAACACTAGAATTCTCTCATTAAAATTGAATATACAAATATTAAGTCAATATATGCCGACAAAAAATAAGATAACAAGGATTTTCCTCACTGAAACTTTGGCCACCTAAATGTCAGGCATCTGTTTTAAACTCATTGTATTCTCTCTCTCTGTATTATCAATAGAGAAAAAGAAGCACCTGTGGAAGTAGCCAATGCCTCAAATAACCAGGATAAATTACTCCCTGGAAATACCTCCCTTCTTCTGCACTGACTCTAAAATGTCAGACCACTGGCTTAGACCAGATGTCTCTTTTTGAAAGGTTTAATAGTCTGAAGTATACACATGAAAGCAAACTGAAGCACATCAAAGTCTTATTCTAAAAGAGGGATTTGAAAATTAAAACAAGAGAGTATCACATTAATCAATATGTTTTCATCAACAGCATCTTGTAGCCTGGCAAGACAAAAACTGGCTCTGGAACACAATTAATGGGAAAATTTTGAAATTATTTTGTAATATCTGTATGTTCAGTATATATTTCATCACCTTCTAGAACACTGTTTCTTGAAGAAGGAACACAGTAAGTCATGTCCTGAACTGAAAGTCAGGTGAGATTCATCTGACCAAACAATTGTCTACAGTGTAGACATCTATAAAACAGACCTCTGTGTCTGAGCTAGCCATGCTACACTCTCTTTATGTCATAAAATGGAGTCCACCACAACAGAGAATCGTAAACTAACAGTTCACAAATTTCAGAGAGCAGATTGCCTTTGTTAGTCTCAGTTCCTAAACAAACTTAGCCTCTGCTGTGAGACTAACAAAAAATTTTGCTATGAAGGTATCATAATTGAGGAATTTTACTTGTATGACCATTAAAAGCAAGTTCCTTTGGAAAAAGTTATTTTATTCACTAAGTTACTCATAATAACTCAGTGCTAGTTGACAATCTCTCCCTTTAAAGGGTAAACCTTAATTCAAAGTGTCTATAATTTTCTCTGGAAAGCCAGAGTGAAGTAAGTTTCTGATAACTCTTATCTCTGAGATACTGTATTTTGAAACTCACAGCAAGGAAAATGTCTGTTGTACCAAAGGAACTTCTCTTGGACCTTGTGACAGAGACCATAATTAAGTACCTCAAAATATACACATTGCTTTCAAGTGCCCATCTAACTACGTTCAAGGCAAAAGTGAAAAACCTTCTCAGCAAATTTGATGTTTGTTTGTTTTCCCTTATACCCCCATAGATTCTGAACCTTATAGGCTGCACCATTAGTAATTTTATAGTAGTAGTCAAAGCATTATCTAGTGATGTGATATTGCCTCTGAATTTGTGACGGTGAGATCACTGCTAGAAAATTATATTCACATCTGTCTTCTAAACTTTAAAAAAGAGTTATAAGAACCAAGCAAATATTCAGAGTAGATTTGGCAGAACTGATAGACAGATAAAGGTTTATCAATATATAGTGGGTAGTTTTTCATTTTGCTGTGGAAAATAAAACAACAATGAAATAAAACAATCCGAGGAGTCTGGAATCCGGTAAGCTACTCTTCTCACCCCCACCAAACAATACCTGCTTTAAATATTCATGTCTTAAAACATTCATTCTTCAGTAAACTTTTAATCATGCTTTCTCTACACGTCCAATCAATCCCTGAAAAGAAAGCCTCTTTATTCTGTGTGAAGGAGATATGGCAAAAATCACAACATATGATTACATAGAGTTCTTATTACTGCATGATACTGAAGAAATATTCTTGTTTTTTGTTCCAAGAACCGTAACAAATCTCAAACCAAGATTTGGTACTGCTTTGGTATTGCTTTAGCAATGCATGGTAATACATTGATCTAAGCATAAGACAGTCAGAGAGCAAAAGGAAAAGACATTTGATATTTTCATCTCAAAAGAATCAAGAAGTCCAGATACAATGTTAAGTTTTAATCACTTTCTTACATATTTTAACATCTTTCCTTATTTCCTGGATAAATTTCCTGAGGTAAGAAGCAAAGCAGAGACCAATGAACACAAGAAAAAGGTACAACATCAGTACAGCTCTACACCAGCACAACAAAGAGCTTGAGGGATGCAAATGTATACAGCTTATTGAGATTCTTTTAAAAAGAGATTATTAAGACTAATTGGCATTTGAAAGCAAACATTTTCAAAGCATGCCCTATGTTAGTGTTCTAGCCTTACTCAGTCTGAACTTTCATTTTCACGTGATATATTGTCAAAACTGTTCAATAACACAAGCTTTTAAGATACGCCTAATTCCATTTAATCTGTAATGTCAATCATAGCAGCTCATCTAGGGAAAGATTAGTTAATATATAAACAATGAATAAGGAAAGACTGCTTAGCAATAAATGCTATCACAAAAGTGATATATTGACCAATCTTGCCATTGAATGACTGTACTATGCTTATCTCAAATGGTAAAAATACAGAAGCTATACAAGGATAAAAGACGCTCTGCTGACCTTCAACATTTATATTATATAAGCATTTTGAAGTAAATCGAGTTTATTTTTATATCTCTAGTATCTAAATAAACAAATATCTTTTACTCCTAGACAATGAGGAAAGTAGTGAAATGTGAGCAAATGAGATTAAAGCAGTTCTAGCAATGATTATCATTTACAGCAGTGAGCTCTGGCAAACATTTTCAACCTTTTTAATTAAATATTTTCTCAAGTAGTACTGCAAATAGGTTGTTCAGACACTTAGACTGCAGATAGTCCTTTACCTTGGGCAAGCCTGTTGTTCCAGATGTATACAGAATATAAAGTGGATGGTCTGAAGGAACAGACACACACTCATAACGCTGTGCTTCTGCAAGCTCTTCCTCCCAGTCAAGATCACGACCTGGGGCAAGAGGAACATGGCCCTGCCCATTGAAAAACAGAGAAGTGTTCAAAGAAAACAGATGGAACAAAATAGAAATGGTTCAAAAGACATGCATATTCAATTTTCTGTACAGTAATCTCTCTGTTGTGTTAGTTCTACTTACTAGTTAAATCTTATGAATATAAAATTCCTATAAAAAAAAAAAGCAAACTACAACACATATACCAAAATGTATTGTACTTGTAAAAGAGAAAAGCACATGCACCATGTACACATCTGAAAGTTAACATAAGGCACAATAATTGTATACTCACCAAGTTAGGTCGCCTGTAAATGAGAACTTTCTCAGGTTTGTTCTGTACCCTTGCCAGTGCTCCTTCTAGAAGGGATACATATTCCACTTTCCTTTTTGGTTCTACTCCAAAACTTGCCGTTACAATCAGTTTAGGCTAAAATAAATGAGTTAAGTTGTTAATATACATACATAACATTTATATATATTATATAAACCTAATAAAATGTTTTCCATGAAATTATTCAATTAATGAAGCTCAATGTATAAAAACCTATCTCCAGCTAAGTAGAAATGGGTTCAGATCAGTTTTCTAAGGAAACAAAGCTTCTGTAATCTTGCTGTCCATGGGTCTGTTTTTTGTTCAGCAGCACACTAAAAACTTTTGATGCTCTGTCATTTTCAACTACATTTGAGTAACAAATCAATAAAATAAAGTTTCAGAAAAACTACTGAACAGACAGAAAAATGCATCTCCATATTAGTACCCACTAAGGAAAAGCTCTACAGTGAGCTCAAGAACTATCTGTTCTGTTTGGCCTGCTTTCTAACTATCTGCCTGTGTCCAGTGGCACATTTCAGAACTCACTGTAGCACTTTGTTGATGCTTTCTCAGCCTGTAATTAAACAACACAGAAGGAAAACAGGGAAAAGAAGAAAAAGGAAGCAAACAGAGATAGAAGAAACTAGAAATACCAGAAAAGGAAAAGCTGAAGCCATAAGATCCATGAGGGAAGTAAAGCTACAGACTTTCAAGTGAAGGTTGCATGATTCAGGATGCAAATCCACTAAAAATCAGATTTCCTTAGTTCTGTTTCTTATCGAATGACTTCTACAATAATAGAATAATTCCCAAACGTAGATTCAGAGGATGCATTTTTTTCATAAAATAAACCTTAGGCTTTATATAAAACTTCCTAATTTAAATCAAGAAACCTCCCTTCATTGTATATAAAATATTTTAACCAAAGTCCCAAGATCACAAACTGAAATCTGATAGTATTTTTATTTGCAGTATTTCAGGAAGTAAAAGGTAGCAATGAATAAACCGTTAAAACACATTTTAATTGAAGAAGAATGAGGCTTAAATCTCCTTGCTTTTGAAGTTTTGGAAAGAGTGCATTTATCTTGTGCACCTCACAGTCTGATCAAGCTAATTTACTAATTGTATACATTAACATAAATCTCATTAGGTAGGCACAAACCACAATGCCACAGTTAAGGCTGCATTAAACTTTGCACAGAAAGCACAGATTAAATTGTTTTCTTGCAGTCCAAATCTCCCATTCAGGGAAGTTTGCTAATTACTTTGTATTCAAAATAAACGTTTCAGATGAGCTTTAATATTTCAGCATTTGTCATCTTTTCTTTTTTTGGCCACTGTGATTTTAATGAAAGAAGATACAACAGAGTGCACTTAACTGAAAATTCATCTGGAGGCTACCTTGAAATTAGACTGTAATTAATGTAAGATATTAACACTGTTCTATTTAATTGTTACGATGAAAGACTGTTGACAATGCCAGGTTTACAGTCATTTGTAAATGGTGCCACTTCTGCTCGCCAACTACTTTGTACACAGTAAGAAAGTCTAAGAATACCAATACTAAGCTGGCTAAGATGAAATCTTTCCTGAATGACGGTTACTGCCTGGAAGCATCATGGATTATTCTGTGCAATCCATAGGATCATTTTTAGTTTTAACTGCTGTTTTCTAGTGTTTTACCTCTCTGCCTACTGACATTACTTCCTCTGCATCTCTGCTCCCATATTCCTTTTATATACCCATCTCCCATCTCTTCTGTGGCTCCATGTAGTCCTGTATGATAGATTAAAAAGAAGTATCACTAGTCTGAAGGAAGAGCAGGAAAGTTCAAAGGTTTGCTGTATGAGGAATGCCAACAATAGTGAGCTGCAGGAAAAAAAAAACAGTAAGAAAAAGTAGAGATGAGATAAAGCAAGGCCCAATATCAGGCCACCAATTTTATTCCTTTGTAAAGACTCCTACAAATTCTTCTATAGTTTCTAGTATCATACAAGGCAAGGTTTTGAAAAAGCAATGAATATATTTCATAAGGCCAATTAATAAAGCTGTAAAAAAAAACAAAACTGAAAACAGACAAGCTTTCAGGCACAACATGTCAGTAGTGTCATGAAGAGGTTTACAAAGAGATCCAGCACTCAGGGCCTCACTATTCAACATACAAAGCCCTTCCTTCTTCTTGCCTCAGTCACATGAGAGATCACTAGCCTATCCTCAAACTTACTGCACTTTTCCTGTACCTCCCTCCCCCTTAAAAAGAATTACACACATTTTAAAAGAAGCCATTGGTTATGTAGTCATTACACTTCATCTGCTGGTACCGCTCTGGCCGTGTGGTTATGGGACCCACGTCAGATTACCATACGTATTTATTTCTCAGGTATACTACACTGCTCTAAACAAATGGGCCTGAATCATACCATACAAGCAGGTTAAAAAAAAAAAGCATATTATTATATTATTGCCTTCTAATCTTCAATATATATTTTAAACACATATTACAAAAATAAATAGTGTTTAAAGACAAGGCAAGACAGGGCTGCCACTATCATGAGTGTGACGGTGTGCTCCTTTCCCCCCCCCCCAAAGTGGTCTTCCACCCCACCCCACCCCACCCCACCCTGACCTCTCCATACACAGCACATAGCCAGGGGCTAATTAAGCATGTGCCCACCTAAATTCAGCTGGTATGCAAATATGACTACGAGCCAACCACCTTACCCCATAAATAGGAGGCAGCCCAGAGCCCCTTGAGCTCTCCTGCATGGCAGAATCTCCCCTTGAGCAGGGATGCCTCTCAAGGTTACTCCTCAAGGCTGACAGATTCCTTACCCGTGACAGATCCTCGGTAAGTGACTAACAGTGAGCTGAAACTTTGCAAACTTTGTTAAGTTGCATCTCTGATTGTGCACATAATCCTTTAGACATAAACTGTTGACCAAGTCTGGGACTAAGATTAGATCCAGCTGCACCCACACTCCGAGGAGTTTGGAAAGCAAGGGGGTCCACTCTGAATCTCATGACTCAACAGCAGAGTCTCCTTGACCATTTTGTCTGACCCTTCCCTCCATGCAGTAAATAAGCGAGTGTACCTTGCCATCAAATCTTGTTAAATCAGTTTTATCTGCCATTGAACTTTGTTAAATCACTGTCTTATCTCAATAAAACATATTGCTGCTTCTCTCTTACAAGTGAAGCGCACCACTGACCGTGACAATGAGGTAACTTTGCTTCTTAAGTATTATGCTGAGCTTGCTGACTAATCACTCCAAAGGGCTCATGATCTTGTGATGAGAAGTAGAGGTAATCATTTATAGCCAGATCTGCATGCAGGAACTATGTCCTATTCAGAATAAACTATCACAGAGTATTAGCTCAGTTTTTTCAAGGATGCCTTACTCAAATCCCAAAATATGTCAGCTGTGGAGAGAAGAATACAGCATTTCTGTCCCCAATGGAAGATAGTAACAGATGGCTTTGAATAACTTTGGTGTTTCGTGCATTTTCCATTTCAAAGAACTGCTGTTCGCTTGCAAATCACAATACTGCTTTAGTCTGAAGAGTTTTCAAAAATCAGCTGTCCGAAAAACTCCATTACTTTTATTTTATTTTTCAATATTTGGACTTTTTAAAATATAAAAAGCCCTCCAGAATCGCTGTATAATTATTATGGTTCAAAAGAGACAAGACAGTTTGGCTGTTGAAAGCATAGCATCTATTAAATATGCATATAACCATATTGAAGTATCCTTTTCAGTTTTATCAGTTTAGCAAGATAAAGTGTTTAAACGAGTATCACGTTAATTTTTCAAAAGATAGTTAATGCCCTTCAAAAGTATCTACTGTTTCAGTACTGCAAACTATATTCTCAAATTCAGGTGGAAAGGGAGATGACAGGAAATGCCTGTTCTTGCATTCTATATCACTTCATCACAATTCACCTTATCATGTCTATAGCACTGCCAATACCTGACAGGACTAACAATTATCAGCTGCAGGACTTTGCAGCATTCCCAGAGCTATTTAAAATTCAAGATAAATTAAGGCAAGCTGGTGAAGTATATATACCTTTCTATACTCACTAAAAAGTGCTTCTTTTTTCTTTCATTTAGATATTCTGATGAAATTTAAAGTCTGACCTTTCTTCCAAAAGAGCATCTCAAAACCAGCTTTCCATTCCAAAGTCTTTAACTCTTTCTAGATAATCTTACCAACATTAGGTCCTGTACTGCAGCATCTAAATCAACTCACATAAAAGCCTAATAAAAGGCTGGGTTTTTTGGAGAGAGCTTCAATTAACTTTTGAGTTCAGCAGAACGTCATCCATCATAGCCACTTACATTTGTATTTTAAAAATAATCTCAGTAACGTTAATTCACTTATCAAGAAAGCTTTATAATGTTACAAAATTAAGGCAAGTCTTGAAATTTAGATTGAGGATGTCCCTGTCCTCTTTACTTAACCTTCATCATACATCAAATTAATCAAAAATCATCCAGAATAAAGAAAAAAAGGCAATGTAAATTAAAATTTAATCCCTGGCCTGCAGGTAGTAATTCTATAGCTAACTGTACAAAAGACTTGCTATGTGCCCTTGGGTAAATCACTTAAACTTTATCTGTTTTCTTTTGCATAGGTGAAACAGGATTATGATTACTGTGCTGTCTCCGTTTGTCCCTCAGAAAAAAAACATTGGGACTAATTGGTTAATATTTGCAAAGTACTCTAAAAATAAAAACACTAGATGATTTGTACTATAACAATTTTCCTTTTAAAAGTTTAGCAGCTTTTTTCCACATTATTTTTCCCTAATAAAAAGATTTTAAGAGTTAAAATTGATTTTTACATCTTGTTGAAAAAGTGGGGGAATGGGTAAAGAGAAAGGGAAAACTATGAAGCTGTCGTTAGTCTTCCCCAGCTTTTTGTCACAATTCCAGCAAACCATCTGAGACATTTTATTAACTTCTCCTTTGTTAAAACATGTATTGGGGGGTGAGGAAAGGAACAGCATTCAATCTGCTAACTTTTAGAAAGAACTGTTTCTTTACTTACAGCAAATTCAGCAAATTCAAGTCTTGGGAATTTAAAGAGCACTTCCATATGCAAAAATCTAAGTGAAATTTCCACAAACCCTGCAGACTTCACTCTGTGTAATGCTTTTGGCTTATATGCCTAACCAAGGTGATTCGGTGATAGCTGCTACCACAGATGGCCTGAATGATACAGGTGACTGACCAAGATGACAAAAACTTTTGCCTTGTTGATTGGAAACTGTTGCCTTGATAGGAAACAAGTAAGAACAGAAACCTCCAGTAGGAGCATGGTAAAAGTTTATTTGAAACTAATGCATACACAGGTTACTAATATGCACATTTAAGTTATTAAGTAGATTATTAAAGTAACATTATTTCAAAGATTTAAATAACGCTTCACAAACACACTTAACCTGGAAGCTTTTAAAACCACATACCTATTCCCAATGTTCTCTACAGTGCTACTTATTTAACTCAATTGGTTCACTAGCTGCTTTGATTCATGTATGAGTTAGATGAAGTAGATCTATAGCTGAATAACTTACTACTTAATATGTATAAACATAAAGTAAACACATGAAGTCTTAGGGTTGACAGCATGTAGATTTTCATACTCTTGAGGAAAACGCTGAGTGAAAAGCTAATTTTAAGGTGATGCTTTGTAGCAAATGGTTGACAAACAGGAAAAGACAGTATGTTCTAAACAGAGGGCAGCACGATAAAAAGTCATGCTTTTTAAAAAGCTCAAAAATTGTATCTCAACATGTGCTACAAAAATACTACTCTCAGCACAAAAATAGCACTTTGTTCACATTTTGACATTAGGCATTATCAGCAAATTGGGACTGCTTGCCACATAAAGAGAAATATTATCCTCACTGGAAAAAATGTTTTTTGACATTTGTTTATATGAATAACTATTGCAATGGCTTTTGTTTCAAATATTTATTACCTTTGCATGATCAATGCGAACAGAAAGCTCTTTAGATGCAAATCCACCAAAAATAAGGCTATGGACAGCTCCTATTCTTGCACAAGCCAGCATACAGTACACTGTCTGTGGAATCATGGGCATGTAGATGACCACACGATCTCCTTTCTTCACACCATGTTTGACCATGACATCAGCTAACTTAGAGACCTGTACTGACAAAAAGTTCAGAACATATTAAAAGCTTTGCCCCATAAAAACAATTTTTACACAATTAACAGAACCAAGACATTAAAGAGACAAGCCAGTAAGAAACAAAGATGATGAATGATGCAATCCAAGTTCAATAAATTTAGGACAATTTCCTTTTTGTAAAAAAACACTACAGTACATATTTTCTTGTAAAGTGAAAATAGACTAAAACTAATTGTTTTACACATTATAACAAAAAAGCAATAGCAATATTTTGCAAATTTTCAATGACACTTTAACCATTCACTCTTTTTTGCAGATAAGTGCTTATATTTCCCAGTTTTAACTTTTTAAAAAATTACATAAAGAGAGCATTTCATAGTGCAAATTCTGTCCTAATTAACTAAATTTGAAACATAAAGCTACGCACAAGGTAAGTTTTCCAGTTTCCTGTACTGCATGGTTGTAAACTTCTCAATACCTAAGACAATAAATCTTACACCCTGAACCAAATGCTAATACAAATTCAGAGGAGTACATTTAAGGTGTACATATATTTAAGAAATCATTTTTTTCCCTCTCATTGCAGATTTTTATTTTTGGTACGTAGAGGTCTGAAGACAGACACGGCAGCAAAGGACTGGCATTCTAGAAGTGTGACAGACCAAGAACAGAGTCAGTAATTTGTATAGCCATTAGAAAAATATTTGTTATCTCAACAGTATATAGTATACTACTGCAAAAGTAGTACAGAATATTTCAATAATACACCATGATGGATAATTTACCACATACCAAGTTCTGTTAGAAAGTGAATGTGGGAGACTGAGACAAGGACTGTCCACTTGCCCTGACCTGCCTGCTGCAGAACAGAAATATGGTATCTGCTGAAGAAAAAGCAAATTACTAATTCCCCAAAAGCAACTGAATGAATTGAGCTGTTGGAGGTTTTTTTGGAGTTCCAGATGCCTACAGTTAGGTAACACTCAGTTAGGACCTAAACCTGCCCACTTCTTTTAAACTTTTCAAATAGAAATTGATGAGTAGAGAAGTATAATCAATAGAGATAAAACCATACATAAGAGTGTATAAAATATTGACTAATTGGTTAATAGGAAAAACTGCAGACTAAAGAGTAGACTAGTATACTAATAGGAAATTGGGCAGAATTAGAAACATCCCAGCAAGTCATAAGCTGGAGTTTTCTACCAGCATGGTTACAGTCTGACCAGAAGTAACAAAATCAGAAGTGTCTACTTGCTACAGTTTTATATTAGTAATAAGATTAAAAAAATAAATTTTCTGTGAAGTTCTTAGGATATCTGAAGATTAGAACTTCTGTCTAAACCTAAGTTCAGAAAACAGGAGTTGCTCAGTCTTACAGGGAAACTCTTCTTACCTGTAATAGTAAAACATTTTTCCTTAATAGGCTGCCATTCATTAGAAAATAATAAGATAAATGTAAGAAATGTAAAGATTCTAATTTCTTTCATTATTATGTAACATGTATCCACTTGTATATGAATTCCTTACATCTTACCTGTTTTGCATTATTCCTTATTTACTCATTATACCACATAGATAAGGTTTTAAGTACAGTTTACTGCTGTGAAAGGCTATTTTCTTGGGGTACCATCATTAACATTAGTGCAGACTGGAGACATAGGAAAACATACATACTTCTGTGAGTAGCATCAGTGTTGCTTATAGCTTGGAGAAAACCCACTTCCAAGCTTCAGAAGAAATAAGACATGTTGTCAGTGACCCAGTAAATAACGCAAGCAATCAAAGTAGCCTAGAAGGCCAATAAAACATCCTGTACCAGCAGGACCAGAGGGAAGGACCCTCTTTTTCAAGGATACATGAGCTGGAAGGGTAGATCTTGTTCTAGTTTAGTATTTCACATTCAAATATTACTGCTACTTTTAGAGATTAGTAAGCATTAAGTGCTTTCTGGTATGCTCATATTCAAAAAAAGTTGGGGCAATCACAACTCAAAACCTTAAAACCCTATCAGATATGTGTACTGAAGAAGAAAAAAATGGCATTACCCGACTGCTGCTCTCTTCAGTGGGACCACATGTCCAGACCTACTGCTACCCGACCCAGTAACATCCAGAAGCTCCATATGCATCTGACCTGTGTTTCCATTAAATACACAGCTCATCCACAATCAAACTATGCATATTTCTATACTTCTGCCCTTGGATTTAAGAAAACAGAAATATAGGAGCCCCAAGCATGCATGCTTGCATCAGAGGATAACAACATAGCTTCCATTTCTTATGATCACTGAATTGATTCCTGCTGTTATTCTCAGCCGCAAGACAGAGAGAATGTTTATAAGGCAAAGTCATCACCATACCAAGCTCCAAACTCAACAGAAATCAAGGTATGTGTTTGAATTGTTTGCAATACACCTCCTATAAACAGAAGAAAATCTTTAAACGCAGACCTCTTAATGCCTATCAATACTCTATGAAAATCTGACATGCATCAAAGACAATCACAAATCAGCAAGACTTGTACATGTTTGCAACCAGAATTTATAGCCATACCACTGGTATTTACAGCCATTTCTAGATAGGATTGATGCAAGTCATTGTAAATAAAGATAATAACACTGCTTCCAAAGGTAAATGTCTGTCGTTTATTTCCTGTTATGAAAACATGAAAACTCTGCAAACTAATTGTAACACAGAGATAGCATCACTTTACCCTCCAAAAACTGAGGAGACTAAACTTTATCTTTGATGCTTGGGAGACTCTCAAGCAGTATGTTGACAGGAAGACCAGAGGCAACTAAAATAGTATTTAGTGAGTAATTCTATATTCAGTACAGGTGTGGATAGTAAACAATAAGAAGTTAAACACAATGAAGGACAAGGATTATTATTAATGATAAAAAAGGCAGCATTTGCCTGGTGAAGGAGAAGGGATCATTTAAAGATTATAATTAGTAATTTTGTAATAGAAGCCTTTTCCAGTGCCTGTATATAAGCAACATAACTTCAGTACTGGGCTGCAAAATAATAAATATTCTTTAAGTAGGAGGGAGACAGTGAAGAGATCCACAGGTACTGAAGCGATTTTTATTGAAACCTATCAAGGATAGGTTGTACTTAAAGCAGAATATATGCTGCAGGCAGGAACCACATTTCTTTCATGCATGCACACCAATTACTTGTCTGCACTTAACCTCCCCAATCTGGAGAGTCTAATGTCACCAAAGGCAATAACCCAATACAAAGGTATCTGCGATTTTCCTTGTGTCCTTTCCCTCATCCTCCTGACAGCTAGGGAGTATTTGGGCCACGTAATATATAATAAAGCACTGTCTCCATCTGCAGCTCTTTGGAAGACTGTGGAACATCCTCAAGCAGGTTTACTTTGCCCAAGCAATCATCCTTTTTAAAAGGAAAAAAGAGTGAGCAGTGACATTTTATTAAACTGTTAAAAGCCATGAAAACTTCCAGTTTGGTGCAGAGTGTTGTCATTTATGGTTTATTGTGGTTTTAAACAATCTGGATGATTCCTCAGTCATACACAGGAGGTAAGAGCAGAGCAAAACAGATACACACATAAATACAATCTGACAGTGGCTAATACAGGTATTTCAGAAGAAGATGCTTTTAAGGTGGGTAATTATGGAAAAACCTTCCTACAGAAGAAACTACATCCCAGTCCATCGTTTACAATCTGAAGCCCTTCTTCCTCACCCAAGAGTGTGGGAAGGTTGGTTTTAAATAATCCTCTCAAGTTACTGCACTCAGAAATTATTTGTCATGGCACTGAATTCAACATGTTAACTGTGCATTGTTATTGAAAAGAACCACAGAGAAGAATCGTATCGCTTTTTTGCACAAGATCTATCAAGAGTCAACAACTGCTGATAACAGGACTCTCAAATTCTTGAGATATTTTTAGTAAGTGAAGCATCCTAGAGAAAATAACCCAGTTACATAAACCGAGGGTTTGTTTTACCTATCTAGCAACCTTTGCACTAAACTGGAAAATGCTGTTATTTTCCAATACACCCAGAAAGTCTGTTTTTAAATGAACAGAAGTCACAGCTCCCTATTTCTTCTGGGTATCTTTATACTTCCCTAATACTACACAAATTCAATAATATTTCTAATAGAATTGTATCTCCCTTATCTTTTCCTGGCATCTCACTAATGGACTTAGAGTATCTCCTGAGGCATGCACAAAGCTTACACCTACATCCCCATTTCACTGGCATCAATTCAACATCATAATTCTCACTTACATACCTATAAAAAGCACCAGTAAAGAAAAAATCCAATTAATACATTTTCGAAGACTATCATGTCTTAAATTTGTCAAAGTCCTACTCTTTGCATTTGCAGGACTCCATCTGTAACAGCATTTAATTAATTAATTTATAATGCAGTTTTACGCACCACATAAAACTTCATTGTAACTAACTGGAACAGTCTCAAGACTTTCTAATTGTGAAGACAGTGCTGTTGTACAAAGACCAAAAAGAACTGACCTTCCCATTCTGTACATCAACAGAGAGCTGCTGAAAATCTCAGTTTGCTCTGTTCATTTCCAGTTCTGTGTGTTAGTTTCTCTTCCAACTAGTGGCACGGCGCTTACCACAACAGCTTCTCTAAAACCTATGGAAAAGCTTCAAAGATAATCCAACTCATGTCTTCATTTCTTTTGGCACCTTTTAAAGTCAGTGATTCTCAGCACTATTAGATTAATTACTATACTTAATCCATATTTCTCTATAATGTATGTTTTATCTAACTACAGGAGACTTAAATTTTAACATAAGAATAAGCTGATTGCCCTGCAACCCTTCTATTCCAGTTCTACCAAAACAAAAACAAAAAAGTTCCCCACAGGTTGGGCACTAAACATCCACAAGCTTCCAGTCTTTCTCTCAATTACTTTTAGAGTTTAGTGATGCTTAGCTTTAAAATTGCAGCATCATTCTAGATCTCAGATCTGAAAAGCTGTGCAATGCTAAAACCCAATAAAAACATAAAATAGTTTTCTTGGTGTTTATTTTCCTACTGCTTAATTTAGATTAATTTAGTTCAGGCTGCTGACAGCAGAAACGGATATTCAGTCACAATGAATGAGATTTTCACAAGAACGCAAGAGAGAACAGGGAGAAAAGAGTTTAGGGGGAGAATCTGACTTTTTTAAAGAACTCAGTGCATGCACAAAACAAAATTAGAGTCTACAATGCAAGCATGATTAATTACATTGCCCTGGCCTTACTAGTCAAGGCCTGCCTTTCATAGCATTTATGTAAATCTTATTCTTGAAAAATAAGATTTTACAATTTATTTTGTATTTGAATATAATGCACAGGATATGTCAGTATTAAAGCATTAGTTCTTGTACTGATGGATGAGACTTATTGAATAGACAGATATGAGCACATGAAGAAATGGCATTGCCAAAAGAGCTGTGCTGGCACAGCTTGTACAAGCGCTCTCAGTATAACCAGGGGCTCAGGATTTCACAAGACATTTGTCACAGATAAAAGCAGCACTGGTAACCAACAGTGGCAGCAGCTGTCACAGCATGCCTCTCTTACTAAAACGGGAAAAAAATACTGTAGTAAAGAGAGTTTCTTACATGGGTTAAAAATAAACAAAGTTGGAGATGGGGTTATACACTCTGAATAACTTGAGAGAAGTGTAACTGTGCTACTTCTACAGACGTTACCTTCTAAGCTTCATACATGTGAGGATCTGCTTTCTAGCAAACACATAATTCCTCACTAAGACAACTAATACAGCTTCCCTTTGAATTTAAAAGCCGAATGATAGCGTACCAACCATAAGTTGCCAAAAATAATTTACGCAGAGATACTCATTTTCAGATGCAGAATGAAGCCATAAATGCTAATGTTATTATGACTCCATCTCTCCAGTCTCCATAATAAGCCATAAAAAGAGATATTGTCTAATTACTTGCAAATCCTTCTCTTTCTTTCCCAGGTCTTTAGACTGGATGCAATTTGGTAACTTCCCTATTTCTAAACTCAGCAGCTTAATCTTGGGAAAATGCTTCTTGGTTCAGATCTAATATTATTCAAAATTTTTTGTTTTTCTTTACTACTAATCTTGCCTACATTTTATTCTTTTTCAACCTTTGGCTCCACCAAATAAAAATATTCCATGTTTTCCTCAGTTACTCTTTTTACAACCAGACTCTCACCAACTCTCCTCCAAAGATACTTTTATTTTTCATTATTTTCACCAAAACTAAAAAATTTTACCAATGGGCTTCCAGTCCCCATTCCATATCCTCCTAGACACCACCTACAGAAAACACTGCTGCAGATAACAGCTTCCATTTCTTCTACTCATCCTTCTCCGTTTTTTCTACTAATTCACTCTTGACTACACAAAACTCAGCTTTCTAAACACTGACCCACATAAGGATAATTTGACCTCATGGCTTTTCCTTCTTAACTTCTTTTTTAGAGGTTTACTGCCTCTAAATCTTTTTTAGCTTACGACATCTTTCTTACTATCATAAAAGCTAATTCCATCTACAGTTCACCTTCCTCTCTCACTATCACAACACCCACTCCTTGGTTATTGTCCTGCACCTGATCTTTATCTGCTTGTTAACTAAGAAAACATGTCTCTACCATGTTTGTAAGAAGTAACATGCATTTTGCACTATAAATGCAATAACATAAAATGGAAAAAACAAACTAAATGATAAACAACTGCTCATCCAGCCACAGAAAGCTTCCTTCTTGTTTTAAATTAGCTCATTGTTTTTTCCATCACAGATCAAAGTGCTGGAGTGATTTGATTTCCACAACAGATGTGTTTTCAAAGTGTAATCCACCACTGCAAATCTAGTAAATATAATTTACAGCACAAAATTACACACTGAAAAAGGGATATAAACAAAAAGCACAGTATTTTCAGGAAACCAGACCTTATGTAGTAACTCAACATCTTTGAATGGCCAAAGAGAACAATTTACAGTTTTGTTAAAGTTTCTGTGTGTTAAAATCTGATCAAGTATCACCAACTAGTGAATTTCCCAAGACCACAAAGCCTAAGCATCCAAACGCTATTCTTATCTTAGAAGCTTTTGATATGTTACAAGAAATACATTTATTACTCTAGCAGCCACTCCTGTACTAACTCAAACTTCTACTCACTTCTTGCAAGCAGTTTATTTTTTTCCAGAATATCAATGAAAATGAAAGACTGTTGGTTTTTTGTTCCAACTTCAGTTGCAGGAGCCCTGCAGAAGATGTAAAGAAATACATATACACAGATAAGCTTTGCATAGTTTCTGAAAACATACTGGTTTCTTTTTAGTTGGTGAAGGAGTACAGGACAATGTAAAAAGGATAGGATAACTTAAAAATAACAGACTTCCTGAGTACATAGTTCAAGCTATCTCACCCTCCCTAAGGAGCTGTATTATGTTCAGCCAAGTACCTATGTCTTTTTTTTTCCACTACCTTGATCCTGAAACAAATGAGTCAACCTGCTACAAAATTCTGCGTCTCCCCATCTGGTGCCCCACATTCATCCTATGTAACTTCTACCAATTCCATCCATAAACTCCTCTTGTAAAAGCCAAAAACAATTCCACCACTTCAAATGCTCATCTCTTGTAGAGACGTTTTGAATGGACAGCCTCTCTGATCAGACATCCTCATTGAAATTGAGCCAACAAGGAGAGGTGTGCTGCTGGACCTCGTACTAACAAACAAAGAAGGCCTGGTGGAAGATGTGAAGGTCGGGGGCAGCCTTGGCTGCAGTGACCATGAGATGGTGGAGTTCAGGATCCTGCAAGGAGGCAGCAGGGCACTAAGTAGGATCGCAACCCTAGACTTCAGGAGAGCAAACTTTGGCCTCTTCAGGGACCTACTTGGAGGAATCCCATGGGTTAGGGCCCTAGAAGGAAGGGGG